>NW_005842575.1:562135-581037 GCF_000455745.1 Alligator sinensis
CATGGGGGTGGGGCCAGGCATGACCGACTGCCCGTTACAGCCAATGGAGCCCCCGCCGCGCGGACACCTGGCTTTGGGTTGGGCTAATTCAAAGACGGACACCCCTCCCCACCAATCGAAAGCCGAGAATGAACACCTTTCTCCCCTCCCCATGCTTTGTTTGGGGGGGGCCTTATCCCAGCGCCGGAGCGGAGGGGAAGGTGTGTGCGGCTGCGCACGCGCAGTGCCCGTGCCCGCGCGTTGCGCGCGCACCTGTGCACACCCATGAGCACGTGCTCAGCTAGAGGTGACGAGGTTGGCAGGACTGGAATCGGGCGCTCGTGCGGGGCATCCTTGGGGTAAAAGAAACCAGGGCCAAAGCCTGCAGCCGCAGAGCTGGGGCAGGGCTGCCTCCAAGACCCAGTCCTGCTGCAGAGCCAGGGCCAGGGAGACATGGGCACCATCCACCCAGGGGGGACACTGGTCAGAAGCAGTATGGAAAGGGCTGTGCGCTGGGCTTGCCAGCCAGCAGGGACTGCAGCAGGGCCCCTTGCTAGAATCGTTGGGAAGGGGGTCTCTGGAGGCTGTCCAGGTCAAGGGCAGGATCATCCTTATCCAAACTAGCCCAGACAACCCATCTTCAGAGCCGAAGCAACGCATGGGCAAACCAGGCACATGCCTAGGGCCCTAAGTGAAGAAGTGGCCCAGTTGTGCTGTTTTTACATGTTACAATTATTGAGTGAAAAAATTATATAAAGTGATATATAAAGTATGTGTGTATATATAGTAATATAAATATACAGTATTGAGTAGGGGCCCATGAGTTTGTTAGCCTGTGCCCCCCCCCCCAAAGGGTTAATCTGCCCCTGCCTGTAATCTAACCCCTTCATAAAACTGCTTTCAACTCTGACAACCCCTTGGGTTGAATAAAGGGCCTGGCAAGAACAGAGAAAGTGGCTGACTGGGATATGGGGGAAATTCAACTCTCTACCGCTACTGTAGCTGCAATAGGAGGAGAGTCCCCGGCAGTGAAGTAAAGTGGCATTTCTACCAGACTAGGCATAGGTTTAGAAGGATCCGTTGAGGCCAGTGCCTCGCATCTGATTGTAGGCAGAAGCCGATACCTCCAAGGAAGGTACAAGCTCCCAGATACTATTTGTTCTGATGGTTTGATAACCATCGATCCTTCCGGATCATGGTATATGCATAAAAGTTCAAACAGACTATCTATGTAGGTGCCTAGTCAGGAGTGTGAAGGAGTGGAGGCTGCCCAGACCTTCCATCCACCCTTTAGGGCATTGAGGTAGAATCCAGAAGCCAAACTGAGTCCAGACGTTTTGGTGCCACCCTGGCTGTCATACAGCATCCGGGAATTGAACCCAGGTCTCCTAAACGTCTATCACTGAACCACAGGGGACTCCATTCTTTGTTAACGGAAGTATATTATGTTGTAGTAAGGTTCCCACAGCTATGCCTGCAAGATCATGTCTTGGATTGTATTTAGGTTCTTTTGCTGGCAGAGTCCCAGAGGTGCAACTCTGGATTCATGAAGTCATATAGGACAGCGTCTCTGACTCAGGCGCATGATGTTGAACGACAGCCTTTAAGTACAAGGTCTAACGAGGCATTTCAGGTTGAAACTAAATGTGGTAGCTGTTAAAAATGACTCATGGCAGATCTGAAACTCTCAGGACAGTTGAGAGCTCAAGATTGAGTAAAAACTTGTTCACAGCAACAGTCTTTTACATGATATTGAACAGACCTTGGAGCTCTTCTACAATAAAGGCAGCTGGCTAACTCAAGAGTATGAAAGCAATGATGCTGGGAAGTAAAACTTGAAGACTTAATATATTTACTGGCTTGCTGATGAGATGATTTATTGGGAGCAGCTATGTCCACATTTTGATGTTATATGAATCATTTACACGATTTTAACTGTATGTCATTTTAAATGGTCTTGATTCACACCCCTAATCTGTAACTCTTTCAACAGTACTTTGTCCATAGTGTACTTTGTCCATTCAATCTACTGCCTAATGTAAGTATTGTTTTTATGTAAAACCCACAACCTTACAAAAACTGGCAATGTATATTTATTTCTGTTTTTTATATTGTACCCTTCACTACAGTATTTGCAACCTGTTACATTTTTTTCACTGTGTAATCCTAAAGATCTTAATACCCCTGTCTGGATGTTACTGCTGGATTTAGATGCATTCATAGTTATCATGGTTAAAGTTCTAATATAGCTATAGTAAAAGCCTTATGAAAAACAAAGACAACATAGTGAAAACAAAACTGATTAAAATGGGAAGGCTGTAACTAGGTGATATAAGGAGGCATGTTAAAAACTACCATAGGTGATAGACAAAAGTATAGAATTTAGTATAGGAAATATGGTAGACCAGGAAGATGATTATAATGCAGAAGTGAAACAGGATTGTTTGAGGTAAGCAAATCTGTTAGTATATGAATATAGACTTGGGAAAAGGAGCTCTCAGTCATTATTTCTTGAATAGCCTCAATCAGGTTGTCTCAAAAGGGTAGATCACATGATAATGTTACATAAAGGAAGGCTGCAGGGTTAAATACAGGATGGAATGAGAGTAATAATCCGTGGATGTAAGAAAAGGGAAAGGTGAGATGGAAAGATGTAGTGAAAGAAGAAAAGCAGGGAATGGAATTAAGAAGAGAAAAGTAAGGAAAACCACTGTTCAGAGACACATTACTGAGATGTCAGAAAAACTGCTTTTCTGAGGAAGACCCTGATACATAATTTTAACAGCTGGCTACCAATTATTATTATTACACATTGTTTTACAACATTCAAAAGTGTATTAGACACTTCACAATACAAATAAATTAGATCCCTACCATGAAGTACTTACTTTCTGATGTCAGATGATATCTGATAAAAAGAAGGGGAAAAGCAGTGGGAAAGAGCTGGTAAAAAAAAACAAACAGTGTTATGTTGATGTCTTTAAAATAAATACAAAATAAGAAAAATGATTTTGGTTCACTTATTGTAAGCATCATCTTATAGTTATTTCTTGTAGGCAGGAAAGAGGTCTGAAAGCGAAATTTCAGCCATGATGGAATAGTGTAATGGGAAAACAGTTCTGAGAGAGTGTTCTCTGCAAAGGTGACAGTGCAACAAAATGAAAGGATGGCTGTGGATCAAGGGGGACAAACAGGACATTCTGTTTGTCCAAAAAGGAAACTTTTACCCGATATACTAATACAGCTATACAAGTACAGTCACATATGGATATTCTTATTCCAATATAAGCATGGCTTTTTACAACTTAACTCCTTTGTCAGGCATTAAAACGAAACTTAAAAAAGCATTCTTATACCAGAATTCAAATATCTCCACTGAAAGAAGTGTTATTACCAGTGTATAATTAAGTCAGTTTATATTCACTTGGGCTATGCCAAATAATCTTTCACATGTACACAGGGCCAAGTTCTAAAATTTTCAGAATCACCAAAGCCAGGGATTGGCAACCTACAACTCTCAGGCCAGATCCAACCTGGGGAGCCATGTTTTCCAGCCTGTGGATCTAGGAGGCTTCAGCAATATGTCGGTGGGAAGCTTTGTCTGTGCCATGGTTGAGCAGTGGGGAGAAGCATCAATGGCAGCAGCAGTAGCAGCTGGGTTGGAACTGCCAGCCTGCCTCAGACCCAAGCTGAGTGGTTTTGTCCCACTGATTATAAAACATTGCCAAGTGCTGACCTAAGTGACTTTGGAGCTCAGATGCCTGAGGCTCCTAAACCACTGGATTTTTTTTGTCACATATGAAGGCAGGGACAGAGATAGAACAATGAAAACAGGACAAGCATCATGGTGGAAAGGGAGGCATTAAAGGAAAAGTGAGAATCATAAAAGAGATATGTGTTCCCATATGACTAGCCAAGAAGCTGATCAACTGTATTCTGCATGAATTGGAGGTGAATATTACTTAACATTTTGGTAGTGGTTCTTTTGCATAAGTGCACTTTCCTGTTGTGGCTATTTTTAATTTACTTTAACAGTGCATGCCTCTTAAGCAGATGGGTCTACAGCAGCGATCTCCAAATGTCACCGATGCACAGACAACAAGACTGAGCAAAGAACACGTTGTAGGCAGCATCATACTTTGTTCTCAGCACCAACCTCAGTCTAAACTTTTCTAAATGTCTGTGAGTAAAATGAAAGGGTATGTTAATATGTTGTTGCCTATATGTTAATATGATAATATGTTGTTGCCTGCAGCAGTTGGGGGCCACAAGTCTAGAGTATTTTAACATTACTCATTTTGGAGTGGTTCACTAACAGTTTAAATAGATTATAAATATGTACAGTAGGGCTTCTTCCCCTTCTAAATGTCATCAGTACAATAAGGCAACTTTGGTTCTTTGGTTTACAACTTTCAATGATTCATATCACTCATCCAATAATCAACTCTATATTAAATATATAACAGAAGATTGGCTCTACTTTTCCTATCAACAGCTGATTAAGACTCTATCCTGCAACGTCATCCACACAGATGAATTTCTCTTTTTGTTTGAGGCAGGTTTCCCTTGCTTTGTGCTGTACATGTGTTCCTGGAAAATGGTGCATAGCTCAAATTTGCATAAAGGGAACCTACTTTATAATTAAAAAAATAGGGATACATTCCAAGACCTCGACTGTACTAACCCCCAGACCCATTTCTACCACTTTTACAAGAGAATTTTGGTACTCACCAACAGCAGACAGGACACACAAGCACAGGGCACTATCATAATGGGGATGGCAACTACAGAAACATGTGTCAGAGACAACAAGCAAAGAGCACAGATCCACACAGGAGACTATATTTTGGTGCGCATCACTCTCACAATGCACCGCACAAAGCAGTTGACTGCAAGTTTCCACCACACCGATCACTTAAGAGTGAATTTACCTTGCATATAACAAATTTTTGATATAAAAAGGTCATCGCATAAGAGCGAATACACACATACAGAACCCGCATAAAGGGAGAGAAACATGTACTGAAGTCAAGGGGCACTGTAAAGATGATGGGCATCTGTGCATGACAATACAGAACCAGGACTGGGACCTTCTTTGACTAGCCTGACCTTTGTCATTATTTACCATTCTGCCAATCTCCGTGCCACTTGCAAATTCCATCAGAAGCAATTCTACAATTACTTTTAGATCATTGATGAAGATGTTGGATAATTTCAGATCTAGTACCAAACCCCAATAACCTACTGGGACCCCAGTAATAAAAACCCATACATTGATGATTCTCCATTGACAGTTCCTTTCTGAAACCTGTGGGCTAGCTAGTTCTTAATCCATTTAATGTGTTCTTTATTGAGATTTTATAATGCTAATTTTTAATCAGAATGCCAAGTATTACTAAAACAAATGCCTTAGAAAAGTCTATTACAGTCATCTTTATCAACTAAACTTCTAACCTCATCAAAAATGAGATTTGAGCTTGTTTCACAAGACCCAGTTTTGATAAAGTAATGTTAACTTGCATTAATTATATTCCCTTTCATTCATTCTTTATTAACTCAATCACAAATCCTTAGTACTCTTCCAGTCCTTTGGTGTCTCCTCAGTATTCAAACATTTATTAAAATTAGCATCAGTGGGCCACAGATCTTCTCAGCCAACTCTTTTAGGACCCATGAATGTAAAGTTATATGGGATAACTGAGGTAAAAATGAGTAAATAATTTTTAACATCCAGCTTAGATACTAACTGATTAAAAGGTAGTTCATCATCCTGATGGGGTATTAATATGCCATTTCAGTTCTTTCTAGGGACAATAGAAATATTTAAGAGCATAATCCCCTCCTACTTAAGCTAAAGAACTGGCTGTCTGAGCATGGAACATAAGAACATACAAAATGATATAGTGGGTCAGGTTAATGGTCCATCTAGTCCAGTATCCTGGCTGCACTTTTTCCTACAACTTTTATTTTATGCAGACCCAAGAGCAGATTGAGGATGGTGAAAAAGGCAATAAAGCAGAAATCTCACTACACACCCATCTGGCAGTGAAGACCAAAGCTCTGGACAACAAACTGGTGACAAAAGTGGGGTGCAACTATGTCAAGGCATCCCACCTTGATCTGCCACTAGGTACTCCCATCTGTAGCCTCACAAAGCCCCAGGACTTTTTAGTCAACCTCTTCCTGGCATGGCCAAGCTCTCCATCTACCAAACCAGGAATGAGGTGCTGGCTAGAGAGAACCCAAGCAACTGTGAGACTATCTTCCTCTCCCTTGACCATGCACTTCTCCAAGCCAAGTTTCACTGAGTGATGTCCACAGGCTCCCTAGATACATGGAAAGGGCAGTGGGCACTAGCTGGAGTTCTCTGCTTGGTGTGCTCATTAGCACCCCAGCTATAAATAAAGAGATGTGCATGGAAAAGGGACAGGAAAACTGCCCCACTTTTGCCCAGGTTCCCCCACCCAAGTCTTCTTCTTGGTCTGATAGATGGAGAGCTTGGCATGGGCCAGGAGGAGGTTGACAAATCATCCTGGAAGTTTGTGGGGTTACTGATGGAGTATGCACAATGGTAGATCCAGGGCAGGGTGCAGTGGTGTAGTTGCACCCCCTGTACCTGTTTTCTCATGATGTGTCCCATGGAATTAGTTGTTAAACATTTAGTGGGCTCATTTCAGCCATTGGGGAAGGCTTGTAGTTCCTGGTGGGCCCAGGCCTACCAACAATATATA
Source organism: Alligator sinensis (assembly GCF_000455745.1). Taxonomy (NCBI): domain Eukaryota; kingdom Metazoa; phylum Chordata; order Crocodylia; family Alligatoridae; genus Alligator; species Alligator sinensis. Next base: position 568,846 of record NW_005842575.1, read on the forward strand.
ACAAGTAGGCCTGTCTCCAACAACGGCAAGTACTAAATGATCTAGAGGGAGAGTATATAAATGGGGCATGTCTAGTGTGATTCATCCCCTGTCATAACCACCCTGGCTGCAACCATCATAGGTTTGTGGGTGTCAGATGATATAGCCCCAATTGTTCTAATAACTACGAATGGTTCATCCTTTATTAATATGTTTGATCCCTTTTTTTAACCTGGTTATACTACCTGCTGCCACAACCTCTTGTTGCAATGAGTTTCACAAGTTAACTGTGCACTGTGTAAAATTCCGCTTCCTCTTGTTAAATCTGCCTATTGATCATTCAGTCCTGTGGGTTCCCCCTAGTTCTTGAGATGGAGTTCTTGTGGTGGATCCAGAATTTTGAAAAGGGAAATACAGATGGTGAGGTGCATCGTCACACATAAAACAGTACACATTTTCCTCCAGTTAAAAATAAACTAGAAGCTTTCATAATATGCTGAGGTCCTAGATCTGTATTACTCAGTTTAAGCTTGAAGCAAAAACAAATATAACTTCATTGGAATGAGTTAAAACCAACCTACAGGGCTGTAAAATGGGAGTTGCATTACCAGGAGCAGCTAACAGACAACTGAATTGCAGACCAAAGGATAGCTTGATTGGTAGAACATCAAGACCATTAAAAAGAAGAGAGGGTTGTTAACACCCATGAAATGAAGAGTTTAGAAGGGATCAGGTAGATGACAATGAGCCATGAAGTCAAGCGACTCCCTCAGCACTGCCTGACTAGACATGCTGCTGCCAGGCAGTTGGTTTTAAACTCTGGGTGAAGCGGGAATCAAAGGGGGGGGGGGTGCAAGTGCACCAGTGCACCACACCTGGATCTGCTTCTGTCTATTGAACCGCAGTCCAGATAAGCACCCTGCTCAGGAGAGGGGACTGACACCTCACTGAAGGGCTATCACAGAGTAGCCATCAAAACAACACACTGGAACTATCAACATTAAATGATTTCGAATGGCTAGCCTATACCCATAGAACCATGTATTTCCTGCACAGAAGACTATTGTGACTGGAAAACAGGACTGGAATCATCCAGCTGAGCCCATGGAAAAGAAGCAGAGAGACTGTACTTGAGGAGGAATGCTGCTCTGAGCAGGGGAGCCATTCATCCGTACATGTAGGAAGGTCTTGACTGACAGAGAGGGCAGAAAGGATTATACCTACATACTTCTATTTCCAGAGGGGTGAGATCAGACTAGGAATGGGGATTTTTTTCTGTTTGTCAAAGATCTGTAACTCTCAAGCACTTTGGAATATAGAGTATCTGTGGATAAGGAAGTCCCATATTAAACTCTTCCTGCTCTTCTGCCATGTTTTTCCCCCCTAAGGGCTTCAGCTTCTGTGCAAAGATCTCATAGCATAGATGGAGTTTGGCGTGTTTCAGCAACTGAGGACTTGGAGGTCTTGGAATCTTATTTCAGAATCTAGCGCAGCTGGGCAATTGTGTCCCAAAAAAGGTGTCAAACAAGAAGCTTGAATTTAAGCATATTCTCTGGAGTCCCAAAGCTAGAAACAGGGACCAGACTCTATTTAGATTTAAAAGGCTTGGAACCATATGGTACTACTAATGATGGGGTCTGAAGATAAGGGATGCATATGTATAGTATAGGGCCATAGTAGGTCATGAACCACTATAGGCATGTCTACACTGCACAAGCTAGCTCAAGTATGGGTAGCAGCTGAGCTGCAGTAGCCCACAATTCAGTGTGGGTTACAAAATTGCACAGAAAGGTGGGAAAATGCTCCAGGAGTTAGCTCTCACTAATCTCCATGCAAATACAGCTAGACTACCCTCAGCACCCAAGCTAGATAGGTGTGTCTACATTACACTATTGTGACTATAGTGTGGATATGACCCGGTTTTCATTTAACCACCAAAGAATGACACACAGGTGCACTGTTTTGGTATAGGTTACAAAGCACCTACCTTTAATTTTTTTTTTCTAAAAGTCTCTGTACAAAATGGATGTAACTTGGTTCTGTTACATGAGATACCAGTGTTCTGTTCCTAGGTCTATATGCAACAACCTTGTGCAAATTTGTAGCTGTCTTATCTATAAAACAGAGGAATAATCAGCATTCCCCAGGGAGACAGTATGAAACACTGACTCATAACACAGACTGGGAAGTGCATGGAAATAATTATCAAGTTGTGAAAGACCTGAGACTACAACCCATGACCTCTAGTCTTGCAGCTGAGCAGTGTCAGACAGCAGGACATTATGGGCATATCCAGATAAGGGTGGACATTTGTTTCCCTGGGGACAAGTAGCAGTGGCAAACCTTATGCTGCTGCTACATGTCTCCAGGGAACACTCATGCTATGCACGCTCTGGTGTGTGGCATGTGACCCAAGATGGGGTAGGGGAGGCTGGGCCAGCAACTGTGCTGGCCCCAGCACCCTTACCTGGGGTCCTGGCAGCCTCCCCAGGACTGCAGCCACAGCAGAAAGCTCCGTCCGTCCAGGCTTCAGTTTGGGGAGGCATATGCTGTCACCACATGTGCCACCCCCCTTTTTTTTGGCACAGGTTTTTTTGACCCCAGGATTGTCCAGGGTCAAACCCCCCCCCATCCACACCCCCATGCTGCAAGGTAGCAGAGTGGTGAACACCTATATGTGCAGAGCGTGGCGCTGCACACGGGTCTGCAACACCACATACCACAAACATGTGTTCATCTGGACATGGCCTATATAGGGTGAATCTTTTCCTGGTTTTGTTTGCCCCAAAACCTTCAAGGACTGGAAGTTTTTTGAGTGACCACAAAGCTACCTGTAGCAGAAAAGAAAATTGAATTACAGTCACAAGGGGCATCTTTACACGTGCTCTAGGGTGGGGCAGAGGAAGGGGGCACTTTAATTAGAGCATCTCTTGGAACTACTCTAATTAAAGCACCTGCAGCGCTTCATGTATTCAGTGTCCCACACTTCAAAATGGTGGCGCGGGCACTTTAACTAAAGTTCGTTTAACAAGTTTTAGCTAAAGCTCCCCCACCGCCATTTTGAAGTGCAAAGATGCTGAATACACATGACGCGGAGGCTGCTGGAATGTGGTAATTAGCAGCAGACTCGATTAATCAAGTCTGCTCTGACGTGTTAATTAGCAGGTGTCAGAGCAGGTGTCGGGCAAGTGTGTGGGTGCATTGGCAGTCCTTGCTCTGATATCAGCTTTCAGGAAGCAGACTAATAGAGTCGGCTACTCATATAATGGTGGCTCCTATGGTGGGGTAGGACTAGCACCTGGGCTGCTTGTGCACGCTTCTCCAAAAAGGGCAATTAAGTACCGATCCATGGGTCCCACTATTCAGAGCTCATTCCCAGAGAGGTTGCACCCGTCTGCACTGTCATTCCATGATCACCCAGCCACCTCATGCTACTGGCATGTAAGCTGCTCTTCTCTGTCCTGCTGCTGCCGTGGCCCCCTGCCAGCTCCAGGCTGCTTTCTGGTTTGGCTTCTTATCCAACCATTTTCAAGTTAGTTCATTTCCTGGCCTTCCCTCTGCAGCCAACTCCCTGTCTGCTGCTTCATCTTCACACACAGCTCTCTTGTCCTTGGCCTAATGCCCGCTGGATAGCACTGCCTTTTACAGTTCACTAGCCATCACACTGCCAGAGGGCCACTTAACAAGTTTTGGTGAGTTGCTGAGGGTTGCATACATAAACTGAATGGTGAAGATATAATTTTAACAAATTATAGATAAAAAACAAATCATATGCTAAAATTAAAACATCCTACTGTAACATATTTTAATTTTATTTTAAAAAATAATGCTTGTCCTGATTTGTGTGTGTTTGAGAGGCTATTGCATAATAGCTCAAAATAAAGTCTCTCTCCCAAGGGAACCATAACAGCCAGCAGGGCACTCAGCTAAGGTAGGATGCCCCCACCTGCAGCAGAGCCCTGCCACTGCCCAGCCACCCCCCAAATCACAAAGAAGCTCCTGCCTTAGTCTGTACCCAGACATGCCCTTCAAGAGCCACCTGCACCTCACACCCACCTGCCCCCCAACCCTTCCCATTCACACTTGTTCTAGCAGCCGGGGCAGCTTCCACCAGCTCTTAGCTTCAGGCAGTCAGGGCAATGCTGACCCAGCCCAAGCGGGGATGCTGGAGCCTAAGCACAGCTTGCCCAGGGCCTGCTGCACAGAGTTGGGTGGGTGGAAGGGCAAGGTTGCTTTTGCCCAGCATCCCCTGTGGCACCAGCAGAGGCCAGAGCCCAAACCGCCACCTGGGCTGCCCACCAGGGCTGTACGAAATTTCACAGGGTGTTTCATTTCAATGCTGTTTTGACTCATTTTGAGCTCAAAACAGCGAAGTCAGAACGAAAGGCTTTGAAACAGCCTCAAAACAAAATGAGGGCACTCAAAATGTTTCAAAAGTTTTGAAATGTTTCGAGTTTCGAAGCTGGGGTTGCCTGCAGGGAAACAGAAAGTAAGGAGAGAGAGGGGGAAGCGGGGGGAAGGGATGCTCTCATATTGACTGTATAGCTGGCCAGTGACTGTGATCCTCCCCTGAGGTCCCTTCCAATCCCAGTGCTCTGGGGGAGGGATGGAAAAACAGCTGCGCCTTAACACACACACAGTCACACGTCATGAGTTTTGCTTGTCAGCAGCTTGAGGTGCAGTTTCACAGAAACCCCCTGCACCTATCTCCTTGACAGCTGGCAGGCTTCGTGGCCTCAGCAGGGGCTAGCATGCCTGCAGTTTTGACCCTGCTGTGCCTTAACACACACACGACACAAGTTTTGCTTTCAAGACTTAGGTGCAGGGGTTTCTGGGAAACTGCACCTCAATCTCCTTGAAATGTGGCAGGCTTCATGGCCTCAAAAGGGGCTAGCATCCGTGCAAGTTTCATCTGAATCAGGCAAGAAATGACAAAGTTATTGGCAGTTTTGTGCTTCCTCATTACAGTCTATGGGCAAAATGTCAAAACAGCGTCAAAACAGTGAAACGGTTTCGATGAAATGAATCAAAACAGTGCTTTTGAAACTAAACAAAACGTGAAACAAAACACTGTCCCATCAAAACAGCAAAACATAAAAGTCTAAACAAAACAGTGTTGTTTCACACAGCCGTACTGCCCACCCATGGGCCAAACAGAATCAATTGTTGGACCAGATATGGTCCATGAGCCATATTCTGCCCACACCTGGCCTAGATCCTTTCCCTAAGGTTTGCTCTGTGAGGAGAAAGTACACCTGAGACTGAACTAACAAGTTCACTAAAATACATTCAGTAGCTACTACAGGCTACAGCACATTGGAAGGCACAACTCCAACATGCACCCCCTTTTAATTTTTTTGTAAAACTCATTACTGACATTTTTGAAAAGTGTGAATTTTCTGATAGACTAGAATGGCTATACAAAAAGGAAAAGCTATTCAAAGACAATTTTTATCATTTTGGAGAATTAGTCTCATAAAGACACTCAGCAAAGCGAGCTAGATTTGTATTCCAGACCGATCTACTGCTCTTTAACCATACATCATCTCTCCATCAGAAAGTATTATATGGCCCTACTGGTATAGTGTCTGAGGACCTACCTACGCATATCAGCAGAGAGTCATCAGAATTTCTGAGGTATCAGGAATCAGCTGTGAGATATGGAATGTAATGAGTTAGCTGCATTCATTAGACAAAAATCTACTAAATTTAAATCCTCCAAGGAAACAAAATCTTTTATTAAAGCAAAATGGTAAAAGTCTTAGCAAACCAGCAATATCATGACTTACAGAGAATAGTCACTTTTTTGTCAGCTTTTCTACCAGTTTGATATTATATGCCCTTTTCTTTCATCCCTTTGAAATCTTTGCAAATTATAGATGATATTTGAAATGACAGATAAGGTCTTCCAAAACATTAGTTTAATTTACCATTCAGGATTGCCCTGTGAATACCTGCTAATGAAGGTCTCAATTAGGGTAGGGCAACTTGTTTTGACTGCTTTCAAGCCCACTCAGCACTGTGGGTTTGAAACTTCATGACCAAGTTGACATTCCACTTACCAGAGATTATAAAATAGAAGCGTAAGGAGGCAGAAAGAAAAATTCTAATGAAAAAAAAATACATACTGTATTTTTCATATAGAAAACCCCTGTGCAATAGCCTTAAATTTAGTAGGGTTGGGGGAGATGGGTCAAACCCTTACAGAGACTGCAGGCTTTCCTTTGGCTAGAAAAAACAATTTATAATTCAACTGTCCTCCAAAGATCCTTCACTTTAAATTATAGGGTAAAAAGGTCCATTAACTCAAACTAGCTCTATGAATCATAGGAACCAAAAATATAGCTTGTGGAGTTCACAAAACCTCGAATCTTACATCCTTGGTCTCTGTGCAGTTCATCGTTCACAATGAAGTCTATACCTGCCAACATCTTCATTAAAAACCAGTAGATTGCAAATACACCTACATGAACTTAAACTTGAAAAAATAATAATCTGTATATCTTTGCATATGGATTCAGACAGTTAGAGGGAGAGAAAGAGAAAGGGGGAATGGAGAGACACCCAATATTTCAGTTCTTCTCTCCTCAACAGCATTTAATTCTCTGTCTGTTTCCTCTCCTCTTAGAAGTCCAGAGGATCTTCAAATACATTACTATTGACCGATAAATACATTACTGCTGTCTCTTCTAGAACACTAACCATGTTGTAATAAACAGTCCCTTCGGAGGAAATCAGGCAGGAACATGTTAGCTGTACTACATCTTTCAATTCTGTTTAATAATCCTGTGGGAAAATGTAGCTAATGTCCTATAATGTTTCCCTGCAACCATTTCTTCTCATGCAAGGATTTTGTTTCAAGTCGGACTACGCTGATATTCAGGAATATGTCCAAGTTGCTGCTGCCCCTAATATGCACCAATCCATCATCAGAAAGAGAGAGAGACAGCAATGCCCCTTTCTCAGCTGTCTAAGGATCATCCCCCTTTTCAGCTGTGCCACCCCCTTTTCATCTTCTCGGGGAAGGGCACACGGCTGAAGAACAGGTCCTCTTGAGGGTCATCAACAGCTGATACAATTTTAAAAGTTTTCTAATTTGTGCTTCAGGATGGAGCCAGCCACATTGGGTTCAAGAGAGGTGATGCTGAGGAAGTAGGTCACACTGTTAAGCTGTTGTTTTTCATGCAATATATACTGCTGCTACCTCTTCTGAATAGATAGCTAAAAAGACATTTAAAAAATGAGAGAGAAAAAAACTGATAATGTGCACATTCCAAAATGAAGTGAAGGTTGCATTGGTGGTATATCAGTAAGCAGAGCCAAAATTGCAAGCTGTTGAACAGGATCTGATTCCTGGCCAATATAGCTGGAGATTCCAATTGTTTCCACTCCTTCTGAAGTGAAATGAAAACTATCACTGTAGCTTCCACTTAGTGACTAACAAACATGTCCAATTTTTTCTTTTCTTCTTATAAAGTTTCACAGCTCAGAAAAATCCACTTCCATTCTGTTCTTTGTAAAAGAATGAAAGCTTCTTGCTCTCCGCTGATACCTTCTGCAAGAAAATCTGTGGGAGCCAAAACAGTTTGTTTCATGGGCCAGGGATGGAAGTAACATATAAACGGATTTACGTTATTAGAAACTGGTTTAAACCTGTAACAGAACAGAAGCTCAGTGCACATAAACCAGCTTCAGAATGACTGAAACTGGTTTAAGATAAACCTGGTTGAATGTAGTATCAGACTTGACTGATCTGGGTCAAACCGGTTTATGAAACTTCTGTCCCAGACCCCTTCCTTGTTCAAGTTAAAACACAGTCTCCTAGTATCCCAACATGCTTTTTAGCCCTGGGTTGGGCTGTGCTGTCTGCTCCAGAGAGCACAGCTGGCCCTGCCCCTCTGCTCCCTGGCTCCATTGAGCAGTGCCTTCAACCAGAATTTTACCTGTTGTGAAGACAGTTGCAGACAAAAAAAAAGAATAATGTTAGCTTTATGTCAGCTTTTCTCAAGGGCTTGGTATGGAAAGAAGAGTAATGGACATCCTTCTCTCCTCCAAACCCTCCTCACCTGCTTCTCAGCATCACATTTCCATAGAAGGTGCCCAGAAGAGCCTGAAGCTAGAAGCAGCTTGTTCCATGAAGGAAGCTGACCTCTTCTCCCATGCAAGGGATGAGTTGATCCCTTCAGGCATTTTACTGGGATGCAGACCCATTGTTAAGGCTACAATTATTTGTACGTTTCACTAAAGTGGTGCAGAAAAAGACTAAACTACACAGAAACAGCTAAACCATACCCTTACCCAGAGCATTTCCTCCATGGGTAGGGCATCTCCCACGAGGGAGTCATTTGGAGGGTTGGCACCTCCATCCATCCCTGTAGGCTAACTTCTTTGGCTAAACTACAGCTCCCATGATCCTGCCCATTCTACCCTCTGAATGGCACATGCCTCCTAAATCAAAACTGTAGCCTTACCCATGTTCTTTGTTTGGAGCATATATAGAAAGCCAAGGGTACCTCTTATCTTGAAGGATATCTTCAGCCCTTTAGATTCCTAAATACAAAGCTCAGCTGGAGCCAACATACAGGTCTATCTACAAGATAAAGGGATCTCTCATCATGATGAAATAACATGTACAGCTCATGTGGCATCATGACAGCACATAAAAGATCATTCAAAAAACGCTGTAAGAAAAGTGTGTGTGGGGGGGGTTTCTATAGCTCTTTATCTGAAAAGAAAATGAAGTAATGAAACTGTTTTTTCTGCAGACATCTTTGAAATACTGTAGTGATGGTCAGTATATTTCTGTGAAGGGGAGGGTGGTGGTAGTGATAGCCATGAGTAGAGAAAGTCCAAGAGATTCACAACAAGATGTTTTCTGTGCCAGGAATTTGATTTTTAACAACCTTTGTTCTGTATGATTCCTCAAACTATTCCCTGTGCTTCACTCAGGGATTTTCTTTTCTTTATGCCTCTGGGGCATATCAGCCAAGAATCTGGATGGTAAGGCTTGTGTGCTATGGGGTTCAGTTGTCTCTGGAACACACTGTTCTGTATAAAGCCTGTGCCTTGGTGACTTCCTGCATGCCTACATCTATAGACTCCATAGGATGAAGTTGGGTTCAGCTTGGGTCTAGTTCCTTAGCTCATGTGACCCACAGTCCATGTTCAAAAATGGTCTCCCAACAGCCTTGGCTGTTTGTGTAGCACACCCCCCCCACCCCCAAGCACTCCTACAAGCCCTATGAGACATCCTTAGCTCTGCTTTTTGTTGTCTATGGAGGCTCTCCAGTTCCCCTGTACCTTTGTTGTTCCCCTATACCTTTGTCCTGGGCCTAGGAGGTCTCTATCTCAGGGGTGAAAGGCTAACAAGCGATCACAGGCAGAAGCAGGGTCTATAGAGGAGTCCTCAGTCTAAGTGCCACTGACTTTCCAAAATCCAAAAGGGTATTCATGGGGGCAGGGCCTCCCACTCATTCTGTGAAGCAACCAGGGAAAGGACTGTTTACACAACAGCAATTGCCTGTGGTGATCAGGCTCCAGTGTGCCCTACAATTCCGGCTGCAGATAGGTTGTAATCCCTAGAGAGCAATTAAAAGATTCCTGTTAATTCTCTAGCTATTACACTAGACACTAAACAGTTGTACCTAGAGCTGCTGTCTCAGCACAGTTTCCGTCCTCCTGCTGCCCTGATGAGACATGGCTAGATTTTTTTTCCCCACTGCAACCCTCCATCAGAGAATCTGGCTGGAGAGATTGTATTATCCCTAAAAAAAAAACCCCAAAAAACAAAGATGCATAAGCTTTCATAAGCAACAGCTTACTTTTCTGTGTGTGAGGACCAAGTGAGGCAGTGCACTGGAAACAGAAGTAGTGCCATCATCAGGGCTAATGTTCTTCATGGCTATGCCAACTGTGCCCCCCTCATCATTACTGGAGCCACCAGCACTGATTATAACACCTGGGTTCATTCAGCCACTCCTCTACCAACCGCTTCCCTGTCCTTCGTACTTAAATCACTCTTTCTAGCTAAATACCTTACAAGTCCTTTCATAGCATCTGACAAAATAAGCTGTTACTTATGAAGATTTAGGCATATCTGAATTAATTTGTCTACAAAGTGCAACCCTACCCTGCCTTCTGCCTGACTTCAGGATTAACCTGACTAACTCCCTCTCTCTGAAAAACCTGACAGTATGCCCCACTTCTGAAAGCAAGCTGGGAGGAACCCAGTGCAGAGGTTTTCTGAGGTTTACATAACCCATGCAACCCAAGCCTTTTGGTCTGCCACATCTCCTGGATCTGAAGATTCTCCCTCATCCCGTGCTCTTCAGAATCATGAAAATAACTGCATTTTTGGTTCATTTTTGGCAATTTCAAAAAAAATTTAAAGAAAATGGTTTCTGGTTGAGCAAAAATATTGCTCTAGCTTTTGAGGTTTCTTTAAGTATGTTTTCTGCCCCACCAGGGTTTTTGCTGTCACAGTAATGATCCCTGGTTTCAGCATACTTGAAAACAGCCATGGGGAATGCCTGAGACTGGTTTCCCTGCAACACTTCCCAGTTTGGGGCATGCAAGTGGGAGTGGGTAGGCAGGGTATGCTCAAGAGCACCCACCCAGAATGTCAGGACATGGCACTAACATGCTCGGGGAGGTTGATCAATCTGCCCAAGTTTAAACAGGAAGTCTCTGGTGCGGCAAGAGAGCAGAGGCAGAAAATCCCTAGGTAAATTCCCTAGCCATTGAACCAAGTTAGTTTATCCGATAACTTGCACCAGGAAGCTTCTGAGAGAGGTAGAACAGAAACCTGCTCTGTATGTCATACCTAAACCACATTTACTCAGGCCTACTGCCTTTTTAAATCAAATGCACCAATGGTGCACTAATGGGTGCTTATTCCCCTTTGTGAATCCTACGCCACACACTTCTCCCAAACCCAGAAAAAGAATTCAAGAATCCTCATCTTCAGTAGTTGATGACTATTTAGCAGACAATTGAGGAACTCATTGGCAAAGCATGAGTCATGCCCATCTCCACCCACAGAGTGAACACCACCATTTATTCTATCAGCTCTAGTGGCAGCTCTGCACTAGGGGTCTGAAAGGTCAAGGTTCAAGCCGTGCTGAAAACCCATGCAGAAAGTTATTATGGTTTTACATGACAGAATATATTCCTCCAAGTTTGTTTTTGAAAACTGATTTAATATATAAAGTGAGAAAATATCCTTCCAACAGGTTTAAGAATCAGAAACCACTGCAATCTGTCAATTATGGAAAAACATGCATTCCACAATCCTGGCATTCTACATTTCAGTCATTTGTCACACATTTCAATTGTCTGTTTCGAATGTTGGCAAGTCTGAAAGCTGAAACGTACGATGGATGGATTTATGCAAAGTGTCAAGGAATTCAGGCTGGGCATCAGGGCTGTTGTCATGTAAGTTACTCATCAGGAGCCATTCTTACCCCAAGTTAATATTGACCCTAGCATGGTGCCAGAGGGTACTGCACTGCAGGAGGAGAATGCTGTGATACAGCAGGGACATGTTATACAATGAACATAGTATAGTAGGACTAGGCTGCCTCTGATGTCATCTTGCAAATGAGTTACAAAACCAAAATCTCCATGCACCAGTTACGGCTAAGAAAGATCCTGTGCCATGTTCCTTACTGCATGCATCCCAAAACATTCTGTTCTGACCAGACTCAGGCAGGTACAATTACACTTTGCCCATCTAAACATCTCCCCAGGGTTTCAGTTAGATATTGGGTCATTCAGTGCCACTTCCACTTGTACCAACTTGTTAGGTACCTGCAATATATCAGGTGTGTGTACATCAGTGGCCAGTAAAAGGATCCCTTTAAAACTCTGTGAAGTTTATAAACTACTAGCCAATTTCCCGTCAAGAATGACACAGGTGGAGATGGAGCCCTGTGCACCCCCCACCTCACCCAGGCCCGCTCCTCACTTCCCTCCTGCTCCTTGGGGTCTGAGCCCACTCCCCCACTTCCCGCTGCAGCAGCAGGGGGAGGAGTGGGCCTGGGCCCAATGTTGGGGAGGACTGGGCCCGAGCTGGGGGGAGAAGCTAGGCTGCCATGGCAGGGGCAGGGAGCAGCGGGCCTGGACCGACCCGGCAGCAGTGGGGGACAGGAGGCTCACTGCTCCCCTCCCCTGGTCACTGCCATGTCAGGCCAGGCCTGCTTCTCCACCCCCGCA
>NW_005842575.1:581051-619159 GCF_000455745.1 Alligator sinensis
GGGCCGGGCCCCCCCCCCCCCCCCCCCGCGCGCCCGCCGCATCAGTCTAGGCCTGCTTCGGCCACCCCCCCTGCCAAGGTGAGCACGTTCCTCTCCCCACCCACCCCCATCCCAGGCCTGGGCCCACTCCCACCCTTCCACTTGGGGTCCGGGACCGCTCCCCCGTTCCCTGCCACAGCAGCAGGGGGAGGGCAACAGTGGGTGCAGGCCCCCTCCTCACTTGCCTGCAGCCACAGCAGGCACGGGCCCACTACCCATCTATGCCGGGGCTGGGGCCACTCCCTGCCCCTGCCACTTGGGGTCCGGACCCACTCCACCCTGTAGCACTGCCAGCTCCAAGGAGCAGGGGTGGGGGGCGAAAACAGCTCCTTCCCCCTCCGCATCAGGCCCGCTTCTCATCCCACAGCTGCTGTGTTGGCCTTGAAGGCGGCAACGACAGAAGTGGGGAGGGGCAGGCTGAGGCCAGCACTGGTGGCCTTGCCTCCCTGCGTCCCAACCCCACTCCCCACCACCGCCATTACCTCCAAGGAGCAAGTGGGGGGGCCAGGCCAGCTCCAGTGACCTTGCCCACCCTCCCCATTCTGTCCCCACTGTTACTACTGCCTCCAGGGAGTGGCGGGGGGGAGCAAGGCCAGCTGCTTCCCCCCCCTGCTTTGTCCCCTGTGTCCCTACCTTTGTGCCACCTGTCCAAATGCTTCTTCACACTCCGATTGGCAATTTGTCAGCCAATCAGAGCACAAATAAAGCATTACAGATAGACACACAGACAGACAGACTTAGACTTTTTTAGTATTAGAATGTTTAGGTCTCTTGGGGATGTAAAGGTACTTAGATAGATCATGACACTAAGCTGGTATCAAGAAATGCTATCTTTCCTCCACCATTTTATGACTGATACTTTCCTGACGTGAGTGCAGATATTATTCCTCCAGGGTATCTTCAGCTCCCATATACCGTAGTGCTGAGCAGCATGTAGGAAAGTGTAATCCATTTTCATGTATATTTCCTACAGATACAGCTTCTTGTTTTCATTTCTGAATTCGCATATATTTGATGCTACTGCAGATTAGAGCTATCTGTAGAAGGAAAAAAAAAAAAAAAAAATGTATTTCAAGTGACTGACTGCCAGCACAATAAAGTATGTCTTGTTCCCATGAACACAATCCTTCTTTCCTAAAACAGGCCACATGAGACAATACTCAAAGGGGTGACTTAGTAATCAGACCATCAAACTTCATCTTTTTTTTTGTTTTTTTAGGCAACTGTTGATCCTCTGGATCATGGTGTATGTATGTATGTATGTATAAGAGGCCTAGTCAGGTGCCAGATGTATCCGCTTGTGGCTGACAAGCCCAGTTTGAGAGCGACACAGCTTGTTACAAGTTTCACAGATCCATATGCTGTCTGAGTTGGAGTCCAAATTTACAGCATGCTGCTTCCTTCTTTTTCACTTTGCTTCCATCCTTTGGATCAGAGCTGCTTCATGTCAAGCTGCACCCAGTGCCAGAGGTTCCCTCCAGATTGGATGGGATTCATCGCGCTCCTCCCAGCTTTCTACATTGATTTTGAACAACTTCACATCATTTTTGCACACATCGCGATATAACCATAAAGAGTGGCCCTGCTTTCTAGAGCCATCTCGAATCTTGCTGTACGAAATATTCTTGGGGATATGATCTCCCATTCTCCTGACATGGCTGAGACATTGCTGCCTCTTCTTCTGGATAGTGGTTTCCAAGTGTGTCAGTCCTGCGCACTCTAGTGCCTCTGTGTTTGGCATTTTGTCTTCCCACTATTTTCAGGATCTTTTGCAGGCATCTCATGTGGAAGTTGTTCGGTCTCCTGATGTGCCTAGCATATCTAGTCTACGTTTCTGAACCATAAAGCAGGCAAGTCTCATAGATCCATATCTTCACCTTAGTTGATAGTTGGTTGTTGTTCCATGCACATTTCTGTAATAGCTCAAAATTCTTAGCTGCTTTTCCAATTCTGTTAGTTCAGTCTGAAGGTCAAGATTCCTACTGATCGTAGAACATAAGTAGCAAAAAATGCTGATCACAGAACCCAAGTAGCAAAACCTGTCAATGACACCTAGAGATTTACCCGCCAGAGTGATGTCAGGCACTGGTTCTTCTACCCCTTGGTACATCATCACAGTCTTCTTGTCAACCTGAAGCTCTTGCATGATGCAGAAAATCTGCCCAAGAGATTTTGCAGGGAAGATTCACTGTGGGCAACAAAAGCCACATCATTCACAAACAGAAAGTCTCTCAGAACTAGCTCTTTCACCTTGGTTTTCGCTCTAAACCTTGCAATGTTGAACAAGCCTCTATCTAGTCTGGTTTGAACATAAATGCCATCATTGTTGTCCTTGAATGCATGAAGAAGCAGAAATGAAAAATAGATGTTAAAGAGCATGGGGCCTAAGACATACACTCCTGTTCCACCCTGTTGTTGATGGCAGTTATTTGATTCTTTGTTTTCATACACTACAGGCCACCTTCATACCTTGATGTAGTGAGCAAATGATGTTCAGTAGTTTGGGAGGACAACTCAGTTGATCTAGACTTGCTGGGCATGTCTATACAAGGTGTTACATCACCGTAGCAATGCACTACGATGACATAGTGTCAGTGGGCACAAACCGTGATGCCACAGCTACACCGCCGTAGCAATCTGCTCCCTCATCGTAGTGCTAAAAATAAATGTGCACTGTCAGCATGGCACAGTAAGGGCTGTTACTATTCTGTCATTTAGTACTTCCTTTTAGAATGACGGCACAGTAGAAATGGTGCCATAGGGGTATGTGTAGACATGCCCGCTGAAAACAAGTTTCTGGTAGGATTAGTTGGCCTTCCATGTACAAAGCAGGGAAATGAGTTCCCATAAAAAGTTACTGTGTTGGAATCCCTGGAACAAGAGCTTAAAAAATAAAGTCCCCTCTCTCCTGCAGGTATGTCAGCGATCCCACAGCACTAATATTGTGCCGAGATTCTAACACTTCCTTCTTCTCACTGCTATGCCACATAATTTAGTTGTCACTCTCACATCCCAGAGGAAACTATGTTCAGCTGGAAGGAGCTGGGGAGGTGAAGAGATTGTTCTGTATGTATCATTTGAAAAGAGTCCTTTGGGATCAAATAAACTACACCAATCACTTATCACACCTTGTTACCTCCGCAGCTGAACCCCACACACAGTCCTTTTCTGGCAATCCAGTGACTTTCTAGAAGTAGTTGAATAGTTCCCTGATTTCAGCAGTTAAAATTCTTTGCCTGCTTTTGTGTTGTGCAAGTAGGTGTCTCCCCTGGCCTCCGTTTTTGAATTTAATGCATAAATACAAGGGAGCCTGAACTCTGGATACGTGCTGTTGCATCTGACAGGCGAATTGACCCATTTTTATTAATTGGTTGTGACTTGCACATAAAAGATCACCTCTCTCATAAGTAGCTTTTAATGAATCCAATCATTAATCTTTTTAAGTAGCTACTCTGTTCTACCTTCCTCCAAGGCATTAGTTCATACAGCTTCCACAATAGACTCATCATCCAGCAACTAACTCTTCTAAGACCAACTCATTTGCGGAGTTGCAGCAGGATCTTAACGCCCAAGATAATCCATGGAAAATGGGAGTGGCAGTATCTGGCATGATTGTGTCTACCTCAGAAAAGGCAGCTAAATCACACTGACCTCATGGTGCCCCTGAAATTCTTAGGCTCCTGGGAACAATTATACATAAGGCAACAAGAGGCCTTTTATCCCTAACTTTCCATCACTGCATTGAAATCCCCATTTAGTGCTAAACATCATGTTTACAATCCTTTGGTGCCATGCTGCAGCGAGATAAATTTGCTTGTATTAATTTTCAGTAATCTCTGTCGACATAAGGCATAAAGGCAGACTGAATTCTCAGTTGGTGCACCATGCTACTTGGGGGTGTCTATGCAGCAAGCATGAGGGGTCAGCATGATTTTGTTTCTGTTTCTGGCTCTGTCACCGTTTCATTGTGTAATCTCTGGTAAGTACATTTAGCACTCTGTGTTTCAGGTCTCCCTGCAACTGTAGATTGGGATAATTCTATTTTACCAGTGTGTTGAAAGTCTTTGCTCCTTCATGGACCTGTGTATGCTTGACATTCTGGTCTGTGTGTAGGTCAAGAGGTCTTCCAGGTTAAACCTCTGCTTCAGACAGGACCATTTCCTGTCTCAACCATTTCCTGAAAGTATTTTCTTAAACTTCACTTTAAAAACTTCATGTGATGGAGACCCCGTAATCTCCCTCCATGGCAGGGGCGGATAATTATTTCGGGCAGAGGGCCACTTACTGAGTTTTGGCAAGCCGTTGAGGGCTGCATGACAAGCAGCCAGGGACAGATAAATATTAACTTTCTAAATTTTTTTAGGGGCCCCGCAGGTCGGATAGAACGGCCTGGCGGGTCACATCTGAACCACGAGCCGCATTTTGCCCATCCCTGCTCTATGGACTCTGTTCCAGTGCTGAAGTACCCCACAAAGTTGTAAAGTCCTTCCTAATATACAACATGAATCTTCCTTGTCATCCATTTGGTTTGTGTAGTCTGCTCCACCTTGCACCTCTGGCTTTAATGGAAAAGCAAGGACATGACTCCTTTCCATCCCTTAGGGGTGATCATGTCACCTGTTGGAGAAGAAGAGAGCAGCACCCCTAAAAGTCTAGATTGCTCTTAACCCTGTCCCCTGCTGAAGAGAGGGAAAGGGTGGTAGAACACTGTCCTAGAACGCTGATCCTTTCCTGCTTGCCAAACAAGGGTTCTTCTTGCCTTTAAAGTATTCTGAGACCTTCTGACCAGAAAAGCTGTGGATGGGTTAAGAATAACTGCAACAGGCACATTTATAACAAAAAGAAGTGGAGTCTACATTTTCAGATTGGGATGCCTAAGGCAAAGCACATAAATAAGTGGCCTGATTTTCAGACTTACCTAATTGACTTCAGCAATGGTTGTAAGGACACAGCATATTTGAAAAATCAGGCTGCTTATTTAGATGCATGTCTACAGGCAACTGATGTATGACAATTTTGGCCTAGGGTTCTACCTGAAAACAGAAAGAAAAATTCAGCTCACCATGTACAGAACAAAACTTGTTTCCTGGTACAAATAACAGGACAGTCTAGAATCCAGCATATGGATGGAGGGAGATTGTGTGCCTTCCTGGAGCTTTTGAGGCTGACCCATTGTGCAGTCTAGCCCTCCACATGTTACAGTAAATCCAGTTATAAGCCCTGGATAACAGTGAGATCAAAGGACAGCAGGAAAGGGAAGCAAGAGCTCCTATATTTGCAGCAATCTATAAAAAAAAGCCCAAAAGTCTTATGCCTCTCTCTCAGCAGAGCAACTCCTTTGATTTCAGTGGAGTCATTTCTGAATTACTGGGATGTAAATAAGACAATGAGGCTCCAGGTCTCCAGGAAAGTGATTCATGGGGAGTTTGCTCACATTCCTTGCCATGCCTAGGGTCAATTTACTATATTATCCGCACTCACTCCACAAACACTCAAGCTTTGACCAAATAGCAAATAGACATTTAGCACACTTATCCCTTATTAACAAATAAATAATGTAATAGCTAGAGACAACCAAAATGTACACAGCCATAGTTCTGAAGAGCACTACTGGATTGATGATTACCTTAGATTCTGAAATAAAGAAAAACAGAGACAAATGTAGGATGCTTCACCCAGGAAAAAAGAAAAAAAGCACAAGTACAGAATGAGAGATACCCGTCTGCCTGTCTGGGCAGTAGACTGGCTTAGAAGGAGCTGGTGGATCACAGACTTAACATGAAGCATCCATGTGATGCAGCCACCAAAGAAGTATATGAAGTTTTGGGCTGCATTAAGAGGAGGATAGTATGCAAGACATAGAGGGTGATAGGATCACTCCATACAGCATTGATTATGCCTAAGATGCATATCAACTGTTCGCAATTCTGGAACCTGCAATTTTCATCCAGAGATGAGCGACTGAGATGACAAGGGGGGTCGGAATGAAGTTCATGTCAGGAAAGAATGAGAGAATATGGTATTCCTGGTTTGGCAAAAAGAAAGTTAAGGGTGGACATTGTAGCAGTTTTCAAAATTTGAAAGACTGCCATAAAGAAGAGGGAGAACAACTGTTCTCCCCTGCTGCAGAGGGCAGGCCATGAAACAAACTGCAGCAAAACAGATTTAGATGAAATACCAGAAGAAACTTTCTTACTGTCATAACAGCAGGACAGTGGAACAAGCTGCTTTGGTAAGTTGTAGTATCTCCTTCACTGGAGGTTTTCAAGAAGCTGGGTGACATGGGTCTGAGACGAGTATAGGATTAGTGGATCCTTCATGGCAAAAGGCTTGGACTAGATGACCAGTGAAATCCCTTCCAAGCCTATGGGTTCTATGATTCTGTAAAACTCTGTTGATATCCATTTAACTAGGTATAGCCATGGTTTGTCCTTTCCTTCCCATGTCCTTGTGAAAAGGTATTTAGCAGAATTTGCAGGTTAATTGGAATCTGGCATGCCTGCACCATGAATGCTTCTGTTGTAGCCTTGAACCCTCTGTGAATAAATCATCCTCAGTCTGCCTCACTCCTGTAAGGGGACAGCCCACCCCCCTGTCTCCTCTTCACACTGCCTAGTTGCTTAAGCAACCGAGCCTAGTCACCTACTGGACTGGGTATAAATTCCTTTGTCCTGAGTTTCTCTCCAAGGGACCTGCTGGACCAGTTCTGTGAACCTGGTCTCTCTACCTGAGGATGCTGGCGACTTTTAAAAGGATTGGTCTGCATCCAATACTGCCTGTTTCTGGCTGGGACTTAGTGAGGAGGTCACAAAAGTTATAAAAAGGGGTCACTCCATTTTGGAGGAGAAGGTCATCTTTGGGACCCTGAAACTAGCAATAAGCCTCCAGAGCTCCATTGCTCTCTGGATGAACATGTGAGTAACTTACCTGAAATTTAACCAGTAATTTAGGATTAACCAAGCTAGATATATATCAAAAGGGCCAACAAGCCCTGTTTGCTCAAGTAGGTTTTCTTTCAATTTTCTGTTGTTTTGTATTCCTTCCTCACTCTCTCCCGCTTTGATCAATAAAGTTATCTGTTATAGCACACCTTGATGTAAATGCTTATGAGGGTGAGACTAGCCTTTAAAGCCCCCTTTGCTCAGCTGGCTAAGGTAGGTGTGGCTTTTTACTTTCCTCCAGTACAGAAGGCTACTTGTGAATGCTTCAGGCTAAAAGAAGCACCCTAAAATACCATGGTGAGATAAGCACCCCCAAGGTCAACAGGGTCTGTGTACCCCGGGCTGCACAGAGCCCTAACAAAGACCAGGGCCCAGTGGTGGCAGCGGTTACCCCAGGCTTGCCAGTGTGCTCCAGAGAAGGGGTTGGCTGGATGTAGGTGCCCCAGGGGAGACACCCAAAGCATGGTTTTTGGTCGGGCACAGTGAGGCAGGTGGCTCAATGCAGAAGCCCCCCCTACTGGCTCGCCACATGCTCAACCTCTGGGCTTCCAGCCACTCGCTCCAGTGTTCACATCAGAGTAGGGTTTTACACTCTATAAAACTGTAGGCTTCCTAACATACAAGCTTGTGCCAAGAGGTCTCTGTAGTCCATGCAATTGGGGTCTTTCTTCTGAGCTTGATATGATAAGTATACCAATTATAATGGCAGTTTTTGTATTATATGTCTGCTCTCTCACTTGTAGGAATTAAACAAGAAATGTCAATTCATTTCAGCCAGGTCACTTACAAACTAGCAGATGGCAACACATCTGTCAGATTGTTGACCAGAGCTTGATTTAAACCACTAACCTACAGGTGGAAGACTGTGTAGATAATATCGACAGGCAAAGTAGGAAGCCAGAGTCCCTCTAGAATGAACACTTGTTGACATAAATTCACTCTAAAAATAGTTTGTATTGCAGAATTCTTGCCAAAAAAATGATAAAGTGCTTTGTTGCCAATTGTTAAGAACTAATGGAGTCAAACCAATCTCATTTCCTTTTTTGATAAGGTGAACACCTTAGTGGTAAGGCGGGGGAAGGGGAAGGCAGTAGATGTGATATACCTCGTCTTGATTAAGGCTTTTGATATTGTCCCTCATTACATGCTCATAAGCAAAATAAGAAAATATAGTCTAGATGAAATCACCATAAGGTGAGGGCATCACGTGGCTGCTAAGCCACATTTAAAGAGTATTTATGAATGGTTTATTGTCAAACTAGAAAGATATTTAAGTGGAGTCCTGGAGGAATGGTTCTGTTCCTGGCTATATTTCAATACTTTCATTAATAACTCTAAGGATGGAACAAAGGTTGATGTGATGATACCAAACTGGAAGAGACTGCTCTTGCAGTGGGGACAGGATTAGATTTCAAAGCGAGTATGATAAATGGGAGCAATGCCTCAAAGTAAACAGGACAAAATTCAATAAACTCCAGTAAAGTGTGCTACACTTAGGAAGGAGAAATCAAAGGTAGAAATACAACATGAGGAATAACTGGCTAGATAGCAGAGCTGTAAAAGAGGATCTGAAGGTTACAGTGGACTGCAAACTGGATGGGAGTCAGCAGTGTTGCAAAAAGGACCAATCTAATTTGGGAAGGAATTAACAGGAGTACCATGTGTAAGACACAAGAGAGAATTTTTTTACTTTACTTGGCACTGATAAGCCTTCAGCTGGAATACTGTGTCTAGTTTTGAACATAAACAAGTGGAAGGAGTCCAGAGGAGAGCAAAAAGAATGATGAGAGTTCTAGAAAATATGACTAATGAGGAATGGCCGAAGAAATTGTGTTGTGTTAGTTTACAAAAGAGAAGACTGACAGAGGACACGATAGGAGTCTTCCAAAATGTAAAAGGTTGTTATAAAGAGGACAGTGATCAATTGTTCCTTTTGTTCACTGGAGAAAGGACAAAAACAAATCAACTTAATTTGCAACAAAGATTTAGGTTAGATAGGGAGAAAAAAAAATAAAAACTTCCCAACCATAAGGTATCTAGGACATCAGGATCTCCTTTTTTGGCTTTTAAACATAGATTAAACAAACTTCCCTTAAGACTGGTCTAGATGTAGTTTTCCCTCTTGTACTAGATGCACTAGGTGATTTCTTGTACTACCTCCCACCCTGCATTTCTATGACACCATTATAAACTCACTGAGTCTGCAGGTCCCCACCATTAAAGCTTTTAACTAAAGAAATTACTATAGCAAATTAATATAAAAATATAAAGCTATGTTTGGAACAGGTGATGTTGAAAGAACATTACCCTCATAAACGTTAAAAATTAGGAAAGCCAATTTTTTTCCTAGGATTTTCTGTCGTATCACCATAGTAGCTGAATATTCTAGGAACAGTGATGAATTTATCTCCACTGTACCCTTTTAAAACAATGAAGTGTTAATACCCTGATATTAAGATGGGAAAAAACAGAAACAGAGACAAATAAAAGCCACAATTCTGAAAAGTGCCTGTTTAGATTGGGTGAGATATGCAGGGCCTTATCTCTCAGAGTATTTAGCACTTTTAGGGCATATTAAGTGCTCAAAGCTTTGGCTTCCACTGACTTCCATTGCAGTTGCGAATGTTCAGCACTTCTGCAAATGAAACCCCAGTGTCTTAAGTTGAGCACCCAAACTATGATTAACACACAACTGGCAACCACCCTCAAAATGTTTGGTTTAAGTCTGGTTATTCATGACAAACCTTCAAGAAAATGAGGCAGAGGCACTGGACTGGACATGTAGGGGGTCCAGTCCACCCCACTGCCAACCGCGTCAGTGGCGTCTATGGGAGCTCCGCACTTACCGCCACCACTGCTGCACTCCCATTGCCACCGTGCTCCCCCCAGCTGCGGGGGGCATGCGTCATTCATGGGCAGAGGCACTAGATTCAACAGCATCTCATTCACAACCCAACCCTGATTCATCCCATGGAAAATAGCATGAGTTTTGGCAAGCCATTGAGGGCCGCATGGCAAGCAGCCAAGAGCAGATAAATATTAATTTTCTACATTTTTAGGGGCCCCGCAGGCCAGATAGAATGGCCTGGCAGGCCGCATCTGGCCCACAGGCTGCATTTTGCCCACCCCTGACTAGCTAATGAAGTAACACTCAAACCAGTAGAAGTTACCCACGTATGGACTAACCTCTAAATGGAAATACACATTTTGCCAGTGGGTTTCACCACTACTTGCTGACGGCAAAGGAGTGTTGAACCCAGGATTCCTGTCTCAGTTCTTGGTACTAGATGCCAAAAAGCTCAACTATGGCAGGCTCTTGCTTCCCTGTCTCCTTCTCTGCCTTGTCCTCTCATATGTATGTGCATACCACACCCCATACATCTCTGTCCCCTACCAGCCCCATCTCTGTTTCTCTCTTTTTGTCCCCCCGTCTCTTATGCATGTCCTCCATAAGTTATTCTGTCCCCTCCCTGCCGAATGTTTCTCATTCCTGTGCATGCCAGCAAAGATGCTTCATTCTTCTCCACATTCCCCAAGAATGACCATCCTTCACAACACAAGATGGAGTAGGTCTCCCTGTTTCCAATTCCTGTATTACAGTAGCCCCTGAGCACTGGAGGGAGTGACAGAAGCAGCTCTGCTTATTCCAAGCTGCCTGGACCTGAAGCATACCCAGTGCAGATGAAATCTTTGCAGAATTTAGCTGCCAACTTCAAGCAAGTTTCTACTGGGTCTGTGCAACTGGCTGTTTTCAGAGGCTTGTAAACACAGCCAGATTTGAGCAGATTTTCATAGGGACTACAAAAGCTGACTTAGATGAGATCTCCACTGAATTTCAAGCCCTTGCTGTAAAACGTGAAATCACTAGAGCCTTTCAGAGTATTGGTTTGTATTAATTTTTTATCATGGACAAATCAGTACATAATCTTAGTCCCAGAAAGAGCTGAACCCTATTCACTGACTATTTCCAAGAATATACAGCCTGAAGCAGACACCCAGCATGGAAAATTTCAGATTGAGCTGTTACAGTATGGCACAATTATATGCAACTGAAAACAAGGTGTTATAATAGAAAGTGTTTGGCAACTCAAGCTGTGGGCAGTGCTAACAGCTCTGTCCATAGGAGAAGCCTCCACACCAGCAGTAAACAGTATGCAGGTGTGTGTGATCTCCTCAGCAAGAAAAGAAGTTGTGAGAAAAATGTAAGACATATTTGCCAGCTGGAAATGACAAGCACCACCAGTTGCACTAAAACCTCTTATAGGCTACAGGTAGTTGGTTTTGCAAGATTTCAAGGGTGAGTAGGAGCCTGGAAACTACCACATTGTACTTTCCATCATTTGGCCGCACAGGGCATGTCTACATGAGATGCTACGTTGTTGTAGTTATGCATTACAGCAATGTAGCATCGGCAGGCACAAACCATGACGCCAATGCTACATCGCCGTAACAGTGAGCTACCGCATTATAGCATGTTGCTACGGTGACATAGTGTCTAAAAATAACTGTGCACCATTATTTAGTACTTCCTAAAGCAAGCACTAAATGACAGCACAGTAACAACTGCACCATGGGGGGCATGTGTAGACGTGCCCACAGTGATGTACCACTGATCCCAATGCACCTGATGAGCACTGTGTTCCTGGACTGTTATGCACTGTGCAGGGTCTCTCAGTCACCTTTGAAATGTTACTTCTTTACGTGTGGCTTACCATAACTGGGTGCTCAGGTGCACAACATCAACACTGTACAACAATTCAAAAGCTTTTTAAAAAACTAGAGACTTAAAATATCAAAATAGTATGAGGTAGGGTATAAAACACCACACCAAAAAAATTCCAAAAGGACACAAGCCTTTATGCTTCAGGACACAAAGGCAAGTTTCTTGCTAATGACAGTAAATAAAACACTCCATAGGTCAGTGATCCTACAATTGTCCATTCTGGGGTTCATTAAACTGTTCTGTGAAGTCTCTGGCACTGGTTGCCTTCAGAGACAGGACAAAGGATTAGGTAGTCCTTGCTTTAATCCAATATAACAATGCCTACACTACACTGCAGCTAGGACTCTCATAACTCTAACGGCATATGGGTAGACCTAATTTGCTAGTACCTCATGTCAATGCCCATCAAAATATCCATCAATATTTTTGTGACTTTGTAAAACATGTGAAGATTTTGAGAAGTGGTGAGTCCTGCAGGAATGGTGAGTCCCGGGGCTTTTCTCTGTTTTTTTTTCCCTTAAAGGGCCAGAGCTGGCCCTGGTGGGGCACCCGTGGGGAGGCTGGGGGAAATGAGAGGGAGTTGGGGGGCTCATGGCAGAGCCCCCCATGCAGTGGGAGGCAGTAGGGATCACCCCCCCACACACACACACCTGGCACCACCCAGTGAGCACCAGGGCTTTTCTTTAAAGCACTGGGAGCTGGGGTAGGCAGAGCAGCCATGGGGGACCTGGGGGAGTGGGCAAGGGTTGGGGGAGCTGGCAGGGGTCCCCCCATGGTCCCCTCCCCCCATCCCTAGTACTTACCAGCTCAGAGTCCAACTGCTGCTGCAGCCACCGGGGACTGCCCAAATCAAAGCTCTCCAAATCTTTTCCGAAGGTTCGGAGAGCTTTAAAATCAATTTGGTCCTTTTAATTGGTCCCGATTCAATTCAGATTCGAAAATTTGGCCACCAAATCAGGCCGAATCTCCTCCGAATCAAATCACCACCCGAAGCTTCGCATAGCCCTATTCTGCAATAGCATCTTAAATGGATGAAAGTGGAATAAGGCTGGAGAAGAGGATGTTGCAATAATCAAGAGGTAATACGATGAGGGCTTGGACAAGATTTTGGCTGCATGTATGACTAGGGAATGTGGAACACAGATGTTATACAGAAAGGATCAGCAAGGGTTAGACAGCCTGAATGTGAGGACATAGGGTGAGGTCCAATTGAAAGAAACAGCAAGGGTGGCAGCAGGATCCATGCAAACAGGAAAAAAGGGGGAAAAAATTAAAAAGAGAAGTAGGAACACAAGGGAAGAAAGATGAGATGTTCTGTCTTGGGGAGGGTGATACTTGAAGATATGTCAGAGAGAGAGAGGCTGAGATTGTAGCATGACCAGGAGACAGGTCTGGTGTGGCGAGGTAAATTTGTCAATGACACGTATAGAGATCAGGGCTGAATTAACCCTGAGTAGGCAAACAAACTTGTGGGTCCCTACTTAATACTGTATATTATAATTATTGAGTGAAAAAGTAATATGTAAAATAAATGCAGCTGGGTCCCTTCTTCACTTAGGGCCTAGGCATGTGCCTAGTTTGCCTCTGCATTAATCTGGCCCTGATAGAGATGATGGCTCAATTTGTGTAAGTGGATGAAAAGGCCCAAAAACATGGTGCAGAGCAAGAGGAGGGGGGGCAGGGATGGAGGCTTGTGGAACCTCCACCAAATAGTTTGGGTTTTAAAGCTGTCCTGTGCTTTTGTGGTCTGTAACAGGGAACCCAAACCTGTTACTTAGACATGAAGGAGGGAGAGGAAAAGGAAACATGTCCTTGCTGGGAACCAGGTTGTAGGGACTACTGAGGTAGGATTGATATGGGAGGAAAACCCAGCCACCACATCCTAGGCATGTACAAAAGCAGTCCACATGAAAGGTGGAAGACCAGGCAGCTGGTATTTAAAGAAAAAAAGACCGAGACACATCCGGGATGGGGATGGGCTTGAATACCGAGCCAGTCGAGTCAGATGGGAACTGTAAGAGGGACGTGGGCTGAGAGGCTCCAGGTTGAGGGAAAAGGGTGAAACCCAGACAAGGGTTGGGGTCTGAAGGATCCAGTGTTAATCCAGGGCAGAGAGAGACAAAGACAAGAGAGAGACTGAGTGCTGGGGCTGGAGTCCCAAGTCAAATGGGCTAAGTTGAGCCTCTAGAGCAGCCAAAGGACTAGGAAGAGCACCTAAGGCTAACTACTCTCTAATGGCAGCCTCCCTGTTTCATTAACACCATCAGGGCAGGCAAGACATCAGGCAATGACCCTGAAAGGTGGGAGCAGAGGCTGTACAGAACTAAGGCAGCCAAAGGTGCAGACAGAAGTGACAGTTTTCACCTGATCTGGCCCCTGAAAGTGCTGTACAGCCATGACCACACAAATGCACAGCTGCAAAGTGCTTGAAAAGGGCTCGATCCCACAAAAAATCAGAACCATCATTACATGCAGGTTCAGATGAAGGCACTCCAAAGTGAAGCGCCCTCAGAAACTTCTGTCTGCACTTGCCAAGAGCAGGGCTCTGTCGACACAGCCCAGCACTACTCCTGGAGCTGTTTTCAGAATGGGTTAGAGGGAAAGGAACAGAGGGAACTCATTCTGGGGGTTGCTCAGCCAGTGCTGGAGGGTGAGGCAGGTGGATTGGAGCCCCCCTGAGGTGGGGGGTTTCAATCCCCACCCCACTCCAGTGTAGCTGACCAAACCCCAGAATGGACCGTCCTCCCCTGCCTTCTCCCCCTCCCATCCTGAGTCAACACAGGAGCTGGGAGAGAGAGGGGGCAGAGCTAGGGGAAGAGGCTGCCTCTGCAGCCTCTCTCCCTGCGTGGACGCCAAATTGGAGCTTGATCTCCCACCTTCCCAACCGAATAGCTAATGTCTGTTGGGTTGGGAGGATAGGTCTAACTGATGGCGCTTCCTGTAAAGCACTATGAGTTAATCCAGGGAACTGCACTTCTGTCTGCACCTCAAGAGGGTGCTACAGCAAGCCTAGGGTGCATCCAGTGACATGTCACTGGTAATTGGCAATTATGTCAGCCCCATAGGATACTGCTTCAGGAAACAGAGCACAGACCATGCTGGACCATGCCATCACTGATAGGAGAGCAGAGCGTAGAGCTAGATGGGTACACTGTACTCTGTGCCTATCTAGGATGGAGGGAGAAAAAGATCCTTGATCCATCTTCTGCTCCTGCATCCTGGCAGAGGGTCAGGCATCGTCTCATTCCAAATGGCAGCATCAGTCAGCCAGCAACCTAAGGCAGTTACAAGGAGAAATAACAGGCCAACACCTGTGAAGAGGTGACACAAACCCATAAAAGGGAGTTTGTTTAGTGGTTGCTATAGGTTCGTGTGAGTTGTAACTCTTTGGTCAGAATCCCTGTTTCTAGCTCCCAGTGACCTGTGGTCAAACCTGGAGAAAAATCACGTATGCTTTTTTTTTTTTTTTTTTTTTTTTTATTGTGTGAAGACAAAAGAGATGTCCTTAACTGGAGTTAACACCCCAGGAACTGTTGTGAGTTAAAATCCTGGGTAAGACCACGTGGTTTCTAACTTCAGCACAGGTGAGTAGCAAACCCCTAGCTTCTTCACTGGCTTTGCCAGGCCTACTAACTCATGTAGAAACTGTCTTGTTTCCTCTAGGATCCTGCCTTTGTACAAGTTAGCTGAACAAATTGCCTGGCATTACAAAGGGACACTGCCTGGGTTATCTCAGTGGGAACTATGCTCACTGAAGGTCTGCATGAAACTTGTGCTTGTGGATACAAAGTGTGAAGGATGGCTGTTATTCTCTGGTTAAGTTGGCATCTATTCACTGATGATTTCACCTTGATCTTTAGCTCTGTTTTTGCAAAAATAAATAAGTAGAGCGAGCTCCTCAGAACTGGCTGCTGGAACCTGAGCTGTGAGCTAAGTTGGTAGGCGGGAGCTGGAAAGATTGCTAGTTTGACCTGGGAAATAATAGATGAGAGTATTTTGACACAGCATGCTTCTCTCTCTCTCTCATGTACTGCAGCTGCTGCCGCTCACCTTGATTGTGAAGTTAAAAAAAAAATTCCAGTTCTCTGCCACCTACACACACACACTATTAAAATCATAATGTGCATTAGAAACAACAACAACAACAACACAACCCAGCTTTCCTAGCTGGCTGGGAAGTTTCTGATAGTAGTAGTAGCCACAGGAGAAGGTTCTTTACTTTGACTTACAGCACTGCCATCTACCACAACAGAGTCAGATCAGAGGCACGCCACAGGCTAGAAGATTTTCTAGGCTGGTCCCTTTCCTCCCCTCTCTCTGGGTTGCTCTGTGAGCTGTAATGACAGAGGGACATTAGAGAGAAGTCACCATCCTCAGTAACTAACACGTACCAGTTCTGGTGCTTAGAATGATCCCGGGAGTTACAACACGCATGAAACACAGAGCCCAGCAAAGATTTTAGGATTCCAGGGCTGGTTAAAAAACAGCTGGGATCACTGACTCCACTTTGTGCGTGGGCGAAGGTCAGGACCTGGTATAGGCCAGATCCAGCCGGCAGCGGACTCCATTTCCCAGTAGCCCTTGCCCACATGGCTGGAGCTGGTTTCCATGGAGACCCCACCAGCTGCGATAGTGCACGGCCAGGGTTTCCATGGAGACCGGCCCCAGCAGTGCTGGCAGGCAGTAGTGGCACCAGCCGCTTCCTGGTGGAGGGTAGGGCTGAAGGGAAGTGGGGTGGGCTCAACTGTCACCACCTGTGCGGGGTGGGCAGCAGTGGTGGCAGTGCTGCTGGAAGGGGTGTCTACAGGGGGCTATGGGGAATTTTCGGGGGGGGAAAGCCCCTTCCACTCTCCCTAGCACCACCCCTGCTGGCAGGGCGGGAGCTGCTCTGGAGTCAGGATAGGATCTTGCAGCAGTGACAGCATGGTCCAAAGCCAGGGCAAAGCTGCAATCTGCAGAATACATGCTCCGGGCAGGGGCGTGCAAGCGGTGGACCATGGCTCTGCCCCAGGTCCGGACTACGCTGTCAACACTGCAAGGAGCCAGGGCAGAGCCACGATCGGCAGCCTGCACATCCATTTGCGGGGCATGCAGGCTGCATTGTCACTGCCACAAGCGCCCAGCCTGGCTCTGGAGCAGCTCCGCACCCTGCCGTGTGCCCTGCCAGTGCTGCTGGGCCTGGTCTCCACAGAAACCCCAGCCTCACGCTATTGCAATGGAACTGCTGCTGTGGTCTCCATGGAAACTGGCCCCAACCACATCAGCAGGGGCTGCTGGGAAACAGAGTCTGGCCACTGGCTGGATCCACCATTTTGCCCACCCCTGGTATCGGCCAATCCTGATCTTTTTAGGAGGGTTATAAACTCTGCTGAATTAGAAATGACCTGAATAAAAGATAAAAGGATAGAAGTTGTGAGGAGGAGGAGAAACACTATCCAAGGAGTTTTAAAATAATCTCATATTTCCAAAGAAAAGTTATTATGGCCTTTAATAGTAAATCAGATGTTGGCGTGTATTGTGAAAATGCAGCTTCAGCTTAACTTCATATAGATTAGCATTTCCATACAGTTCACTGACTCAAAAGGAAAATTTTAGGTTAAATCTACTACACCAAGGTCCAAAGTGGTCTTTAGAGTAAACTTCAATGCCTTAAAATGCCCTGTTTGGAAGTTCTTCCTGGGATCCAACCTGTCTTAAAACATGCCCCATCTAAATAACTTTCTTTGTTCATAGCGTTCATACCCTTCGAACACTAGCAGCTAGTTCTTCAGTCCCCACTGCAGTCAGTTTACAGGGAGTTTTCCTCTATGGCCCCGAGTCATTCCTTGGCTGTCCCTCAGTGTATCCTGCAGTTAGTTCATTCCCTCTGCTCTGACAGCAAGCCTCTTCAGGTCCCTGGTCATTCTCCCCTGAACTCCCCAGTTTGTCCATGGCAAAGTGGGGAAAGGAAAAGCTCAAGCGCTGTGTAGCTTCCTGGGAGTGGACATATTCTCTAGAAGTCACTTGCTGCCAGTGCTGCTGCAAATTTCAGTGTGACCCATTCTGAAGAACTTGCATGCTGAGAGCCCCAGAGACACTTGCGCTGGCATTTAATGGTTACAGTCCTGAACTGATCGATCTTTACAGGAAGATTTGTTCTGGTAGCAAGACTGTACTCTTGCTTATGTCTGCTATTGTCTCTAGGACACTATTAAATGAGAAAGATTGGTTCTTGGGTGGAAGGGGGAGACTTGGCAAAATATTTTCTAGGTAATTAATTCTCATGCCAAAGAGAAACATTAAGGGTATGTTAGGGCTGAGAGCAAACACTAAACAACTCAGTCAGAACTCACAGTTGTAAGTGAAAATGCTCTTATTTCCTCTGACTTTTAATCCCCAGGGAGCCTAAAGGAAGTAATTAATTGGCTTACCTCCTTGCGCCTGGGTACTGGAGATCCATGTCACCAGTTACTTGACATTTCTTCAGCTTTCACTGTGGCATCTCCCAGCACATTAACAGCACATAATCATCTGTACTGAACCAGAAATGTTCTTCCAGGTGGAACAGACTCATGCCCTCTGTGCAGAGAGGGATCTGTGTGTTACAGGTGTAACCCACATATAGAGCTTCCATACAGTGCAAAGTGAGGTTACACACATCTTGAACCCTATGGAAAACTGTCTCAAGCAGCTGAAGCCAACAGCAGTTTGAACCCCAGTCAGCCACGATCTTGTCCAGTACACTTGGGATTGAACCAAGGCCCTCCAAAGCTATATGTACCAACAGCCACAGCAAATGGAAGTGAGCCATGGCTAAAACAGCCTTGAACCCTTTGTGGATCTGGCACAGACTAGTTTCTATCATGTATACACACTAGCAAAGATCTCAAAAGCAATTTAAAGATGGGCAAATATGTTAACTGGAAGCTTTTGCACTAATGATAAGCAATTAAAAGGTTAACAGTAGTATTTAAATCCCTGCAATTAGTTTGCCAGTCTCACCAGAGCACAGCGCTTTACTTCCTGATTTAACATACTTCTCAGTTCCCTTCTTCTGTGATCATACACAGCTTCTTACCAGAGTAAATTAGTCCATGCAGCCACACCTAACCTGCTTTCAGTACCCAAACTAGCCACTTTACACCTATCTTGAGGTATCTACACTATCACAACCCCATCTGTGACTGCAGTGTAGATGCACTCTCAGATGGACAATAGTCCCCACCCACATGTCCCCACCTGATCCAGTGGTAGTTTGGGGGATTTAGCAGATGGCTCTCTTCCATCTCTTTGTTCTGTCTGCATCTCTTAGTCCAAATCCCTCCTCCTGAACCCTGTTCAGGCCCCATTGTAAAGTTTCACTCTGTGCCATTACTTGTCAGTGCACTGTAAAACCAGCTTCATGCTCAGGCCTCATAGCAAAGCCAGCTCTGCATCTTCCCTGCAGTTTTAGCCACATTACCACACAGTAAAGTCACTGCTGCCAGGTCAGCCCTGCAGGATTGTTCTATTTGGGGGATGGGAGAAGGAAGGAGAAAAGGGATCCCAGAATAACCAAGCAGACAACCCACTGGGCCCTGCAGCTCCCCGAGACAGAGCTGTTTTGAGCAGGATTGGTACAGAAGACCGTACCCCTCTTTAAAGGCTTTGAGTCCCATTCCTAATCTAGAGTATACCATCTTCAAATCAGGGTGACTCCCTTGCTCTGGGGCATATTTTATCCAACTCCTCTTCCTTGTCACGGGTAACAGTCACAGCAACAGACCATCATTATACAATCAGAACACAGATGAACTCCATGTAAAACCACCAAAGGCAGCGCATGAGGCTCGGGGTAAACAAAATTATAATTTAAGTAAGTGAAGCTGGTCAGAGTGGCTGACCTCCCCACCCCTAACATGGGAGGGAAGTTCCTTCCCAGTAGCCCCACTGACCCATCTAGCTGTGGGGCCTGTGCATGTGATCCTGAACAATGCCTCCCACGGTCTCTTTCCTGCAGACTAAATGTACCCAAAACGGCCAGTTGTTGGAACTTTCTTTATGCATCTGTCCATTTGGCTTGAGTAGGTCTTGAAGCATGATGCCAAAAAACTGAACTAAATGTCCCAACTCAGTCTCCCGCATAGCTCACAAATTTAAACACGTGATGCTTTTATTAATCCCAGACGTTGCTTGATTTTAGAAATTGGTATTTTTGTGCCATCAATACCTACCAATGCCTATTCCACCCCTCGAGTCTTCTTTGGGATCTCTCCAGTATCTCAGTGATCTTCCTATATTCCTCTGTTTACTCTCTTCACATTTGTCATAGTTAAATTTTCTTCTGTTGATTTACCCCATTTCTTCAATTTGTTTATTCTTATACTCCAAGTTACATATGCTCTCAGTGCGATTCATGGTCTCTTCACTGGATTGTCCAACAGGAAAAAGGTCCATGTCCATCACAGACCACCTCGTTGTATACCATGAGTAACTGAAGTAACTTTTTGTACCTGTGTTTGTATAGGAGACATGTCACATGGTCACAAGAGTCACACATCTCACTTGACACTCCTGTGTTTGGCGGGTATGTCTGACCTTCCCACAGAAATGGCAGAATGTTCTGCAGTAAGAATAAGACGAGATGCTTATAAGCTACACTTCAGCTTGGAGGAATAGGTGCTGAGCTGTAAGCCCAGAGACCAGGAGTTAATAACTCACCCTTCCTTTTGCTAATGTTTCTGGGCACTTTACAACTCTTATTTTTAACCCAAGTTTTTTCCCCACTGATTCAATGGAGGTAATTATCAATAACCCATACACAATTGAGCACTTACGCAAGGCTACCAAAAGTGCAGTAGAACCCCATCGCACTATAACAGACACAAGGCTCACCCACTTTGTTATACAGCCTGGGGTACCTTGGCAGCGGCGGGGATTGCCACCCCTGCACCTGGTCCCCACTTGTGGTCCGACCCACCTGCTGGCTCTTTCCCAGCCCCACCACACCTCCAGTCTTTTACCTGCCATGACTTTGATGTCAGTTTGCTTGTTGTTGAGGAAGGTGATCCTTGGGGCTGGGAGTAATCTTGCAGGTCATCTTGCCTGCCCTGCCAAGCTAGCCCCTCACCTGGGGTGTGTGATCTCCCTTAAGTGCTTCTCATTTAGGGGAGTGTTCACGCAAGCTTCTGAGCACCCATCAGGGCTTCAGTTGTTGCACCCTTAGCCCCCCCCTTCTCTCTGGCCACATCCTCAGCCTTCATCCACTGTTTAAGATCTCAGCTCCTGGGTATTGGCCCTGACTTGGCAGCAGCCCCTTCTGAGATTCCAGTCTCACCACGGTAATCTCAGCCCCTCTGGCTTTGGGCTAGCTTCTGGCACCAGAGCAGGGGATCACACCCAGGCACCCCTGCTTGTGGCTTCCTCCACCCCTGTTGCCACAACCTGGTCCTCCAGTCTCAAGTTCAAAATGGAACAAAAACATAAGCCAGCTGCTTCACTGTGGCAGGACGATTAGGGCATCTGCCACTAAGGAGAGAAACAGCCTGCAGTGGCCTGCAGGTAGAACTGGAGCTAATTAGGGAGTCTCACCCAGGGAGCCAGCAGGTGGGGCTAGGGCTGAGTAGGGGAAGCCATCTGACCACAGAGGAAGGCTGGGCTTAGAGGTATAAGCCCAGGCCCTGAGCAAAGCTGGCAATAACATCTTGGAGGCTGCACCTCTTCAGGCTAACTGCAGCTCCAGGAGGTGGAGGGTAACCCCTGAAGCAGCCAGGAGGGTTGGGAAGGAACTGAAGGGGTGGAGGAAGTTTCTAGGGACTCAGGGAGGGGAGTGTGTGAGCCCTGATGAGAGGTCTGCAGCCCAGGAGGCCAAGTGTGCAGGGCCTGCTGAGGGGGTTGGAGACAAGAGAGAGCTTGGGCCAGGAGGCCTGGAAATGAAAGACCAAGCTCAGTAGGAGCAAAGATTGCCAGGGTAGGATCACCTGGAGGTGGGTCCTAGGTATGACCAAAAACTGCACCCTACTGGGGTTTGCAGTCCCAGCTGTGGGGTAGCTCCTAGAAAGTGGTGCTGGTGGCAAACCCCAGGGAAAGACAAGTATGGGGTGCCCAAAAATGCCAGCCCCTACTGCCTTGCAGGTCACCCTTTGGCAGGGGAAGGCAAGGGGAGCACACCCCAATTTAAAAACAGGGAAAGGAAATCTCTGGGGTCCAGGGCCTGAAACGGGGCCAAGTAGAAGGACCACAGTTGGGGCAGCTACCAGCAGGGCCAGTGAGCCCATAGGTCTAGAAACCCAGTGAAGGGCACATTGGAGCCCAATGGAAAGCCTGGGAGAGTCCGAGTCCACAGGTGAGGACTAGGGCTGGGAGACTGAAGTCCAGGAAGGGGTTGAAAGAGTCTGAGCCCACAAGAGAGGTGAATGCCAGCAGAAAGGACAGAGGCCCTAAGGCTAACAGACAGAACAGGAGCCCTGAGACCCTGGGAGGAGTAGGACCTAAAGGATCCAGAGGCCCAGAGAAAGACCGAAGAAGAGCAGGACCAAAAGGGTCAAGAGCCACAGAAAAGGGATGGCAAAAAACAGGACCAGAAGGAGTCCAGAGCCACAGAGAAGGGCTGGTAAGGAGTGGGAACAGAGAATCCAGTAGCCCACGAGGGATGAGGGCCAGCCACCCTGGAGGACTGTACCCCAGGAAGGTGAGTGTTAGCAGTACCATAGAGCCCAGGTATCACTGGCCTAGGAGCAAGGCCAGGGCCCAACACAAGCCAAAGGTCATAGATGAACATGGCCAGAGACTGGAGGGGCCAGAGGAGCCCATGAGTCTCACCCAGCCTAGGAGTGGGACCAAGGCCCAGAGCTAGGTCAAAGTCCAGGGGGACACAGCTGAAGACCAAGCGTGGACCAAGGAACCCACAGCCCAAGAGGGGCAAGGATTGGGGCCTGTAGCCCAGGAGGGGCTTGTCAACAGTGAGTGGAGAGGGGCGGAGGGAGAGATCAAGGGGTTTGAGGGCCCAGAGGAGGGCTGTGCATGTGCAAAGATAAGATCAACAGAGATGACATCTGTGAGGCTTGGGTAGTGGTGTAGGGACAGAATGGAGCCAAGCACTGAGCCCATCAGGCATTGACCACGGTTGCCTGGTGGTCATTACAGCCAGATCAGCACAGCCTCCCACATTTTTATATCAATTAACATCCAGGTATGGAGGGTGAGTGCTAGGTGGACTGCCCATGGAGCCAGGAAAAGAAGGGAAAAGGAAATTATTTTGGCCAGGGGCTTCACAGCCACCCCTGGAGAGCTGTCCTGCTATATTCACAAAGCAAACAGTAAATGTTGACTGCAGGCCCTACTTCTATTGGAGTCATCTCACCCCGGGTGGCTTGGGTGTCTACCTGTCCATCTCCAGCAGCTCCTCTCTCCTGGGAATTCCTCTTCCTGCTGCATACAAGGGCTTCCCTTTATAAGATTGGGCTTATATCCCCAAGCCTGGCCTCCTTCTGGCCATGTGACTGGATCTGCTGCACCCAGGGACCAGGTGCAGCTAATGGCCTCATTAAATGCCTGGTCTTCTTAGTCTTTGGCTCAGGCCACCTGGGCCGTTACTCCTTGCTGCCCTTCCTGGCCCTTCGTAGGCTGCCCTCTCAGGCCTTCCTAGTAACAGCAGCAGGGGTTCCCTTTTACACAGCCATTTAGGAGGGAAGAGCTAAATCATGTCTCTGAGTGACCAATCATGACAATGCAGCTATTTGTCCTCCTTTCATGGTAAGACCATCTGCAGGGGTTTCCGGAGTCAGCTGCTGCTATGTCTGTGCTAACATACCTGATCCTTTAAGTCAAGTGTCAAAGGCTCATGCTATTAATCCCAATTTTATTCCCATACATGATACAAACAGAGTGCATCTCCACATGCTACTAAGGCAAAACAACAAATTTCAATGTATACTGCTCTGGAGTTTACATTCCTGTGTGCTGCATTTACATGTGTGCCTGGGACTGCAGTAGGTTGTCAGGGGCTGCCCTTGCTGGCAGGGGGTCAGCCCACCAGTCTGGGGCTGCTCTGACCTGGCTCAACATACTGTGGAGGAGTGGCTGGCTGGGGCATGAGGGTATCCCAGTGTGGGACTAGCTAACAGGCAGCCCTCCGCACTGAAGCACCCTCATGCCCCAGCCAGCCGCATCAGCATCTACACATGTAGTACTGTGGAGTAAAAACTCCTCAGCAGGATAATACTTGTATTTATAGGTACTACCCTGCTATGGAGTTAATTAGTTTCCTGTGGCTTAATAGGACTGCATGTGTAGACCCAAGATAGAATCATAAGGCTGGAAGAGACCCCAAAGGATCATCAGGTCCAGGGCCCCCTGTATGAGCAGGAAAGACATCTGGGGTCAGATGACCCCAGCCAGGTGACCATCCAGTCTTCTCTTGAAGACTTCTAGGGTAAATGATTGCACAACCTCTGAGGGGAGCTTGTTCTGTAGTCTGGACACCCTAGTTGTAAAGAAGTTTTTCCTAATGTTCAGCCTGAAACTATCTTCCAGGAGTTTGTGGCTGCTGTTTCTAGTTTTCCCCCAGGGCACCCTGGTGAACAGACATTCACCGAGCCCCTGATGTATGCTTCTGATGTAGCGGTAAACCGCAATCAGGTCCCCTCTCAGCCTTCTTTTTTTTAGGCTGAAGAGTCCAAGATCCCTCAGCCTCTCCTCGTATGGCTTGCCATGCAAGTCCCTAATCATATGGGTGGCCCTTCTCTGGAGTCTACTCCACAGTAAATGTCTCGTGAAGATGCACCCACAGAAGTGTCAATGGACAGGCAATGCTTCAGCCACTGCACCATATTGTTGTTCCAAAGCCAGCAAGGCTCAGTATAGCTATAGCTGTTCCAGTGCCATTTCAGTGATAGCTATACAACAGCATCTCAAACCATGGACCAAGTCATATCAAGATTTTATGTGAGCAACCCCTCCCCTACTATTCACCTTAAGGAAAAAATGTACTAACTTGGAAGCCAGGAAGACCGTGAATTCAAAGTTTACCTCAGATCTACTAATTGCTGTGTACAGTTCCTACCCATTTCATAACTTTGCCTACTAAGAAAGGATTTATACCTCTAACCTAATCAGTTAGTGTTGCATAGCTCAAGTTAACTGAGCAGTATCATAAATTTACTCCAGACAGAGCTAAGACTAGAACTCATCTCTCTAATAAAACAAATCCAGCTGTCACCCATTTGGCCACTACTGCCAGTTAGAAGAAATATACCAAATCGCTGTGCTTATGCAGCAGGCCTGTAACCTCCAAATTAATCATTGGATACACTCCTTCCCAAAGCTGGGAACAGCAATGAAGGCTCCTGATTCTGACGCATTGCTGCTGTTGGCTAAACTGTTGTGCCTAATCATGTACCCCATTCCATTTAGTGGTTGGTCCCTACTCATAAAGTTCAGTCGTTAAGAGAATTTGTCATGGGGCGTAATGCTTGAGATTCAAGTCCATTTTTAGACCAATGGTGGAAAGGCCATGTGCTTCCTTTTTATTTTTATAAATGGGTTTACTGAATGCAGATAGGAAACATCCTTAAAAAAAAGTTTTATAGTTGAAAAATTAAAATACATGAAAATACATTGTTAGTGTCCTGATGCCCAAGAAAGCCCAGGTATCCAATGTGTTGGCAGTTTATCACATATTTTGATTGCTGGTGTCTCACATCTGTAGCTCTGAAGTTTGAGAACGTTTCTAACCATTTCCCTAGAAAGGTTTCCTTAGAAGGTTTTCCCAGTTTCCATCCAGATTTCCAACAGTTTCCCTAGAAAGGCATCCCAGGGAACTCTATCAGGAACTTCCCATGTGTGCCCTTTCTCCACTAGGCTTGTTATCTTGTCGAAGAAGGTAATTATGTAGTTTGCTAAGATTTATTACAGACCCCAATTGCCTGCTATTTATCACCTTATTTTCCCACAGTGCTTTGAAAGCAACTGCTTTATTAATTGCCCAACCAGTTTACTAGCTATTGATATCAACATTTGTGTTCCAATTCCCTTTCCGACAGAATTCGGCGATACATGGAAAAAAATCCTCCCTTCTATTAAAAAGAAATGTAATTTCATATTATCTTTTCTCTTACAATCTTTTGGGACCACACACCTCCTCCTGGAGTTCTCCCTAATACATGCCAGTGGCCCACGTATGACAGCTAGTTCCCTAGCTCTGAGAGTCTATTTTATTGTGCTGTTGATTAACATTCTGTACACATTCAAGGTCTCTGGGTATTCTTAACCATGGCTCCTGATTGCATTTTATGATTTCTCCAATCCTTGCTAACTGTTATTATAGTCAGCTTCCTGTCACCATTATCCTTTTCAGTGCAAAGGAGCTATTAAGCATTTCGATCTCGTTAATAATATAATAAAATAACAAACTACTCTGCACTTTTCCTTTCTGCTAAAATTGAAAAGATCTCCAATTGTTTCATGAGCATTTTGTGATGTATTCTCAACACTTGCCATGCATAAAAGAAAAGTACTGGTATCCCCATTTTGTAGATGGGGATACTGAGTTGTGGACCATTTTGTTCACGATCACTAAGAAACTCAGCACTGCAACTGGGATCAGAAACTAGAACATTGACCCCAGAATAACAGCACTGAAACCAAAGCACTGATAGTGTTGGCTTCTAAGCTCAAAGACACACTCATAACCAGTAAGAGCGTGCAGAATCGCAGAGACGCCTCCAAACCCAACCCATCTTTGGTGCAACACCCCACAGAAGGTAATTCTCTCTGGAAATGAAGTTATGGAGTCAAATGGATGGCTTTGGGAACAGGAAGCCACAGGAAGGTAAACCACTCCGAAGGAAACAGCAGCCAGAATGAACTGTCCCTCCGTGGGCGGCAATAAATAAAGAGAAGTGCTCAAATGCAGTGCCATAGGCATGAATATTTAAAATACAGGTATTCACCAAGGAAAGAAGATGCAGGGATCCCCCTTTTCAAAGCTTGCCAATGCTGCTGCTCTGATTTAATACAGCCTTCAGATGCCCAAAGCTACCTTGTTCCCCATGGCTCAGTCTCACAACCAGCAGGACACAGCATCAGCTCTCTCAGAAGGAGAACAAACTACAAAGTACTTCCGACTGGGTAGGTGCACACAGGCCCAAAGTCAGAGAGATCTGGTGGAAGATAGTGCCAGAGAATTTTTTCAACCACTGCAGGAAGCTGGGGCAGGGCAGACCTGTCATCAGTCATGCAAGAGGAGCAGGAGGTTGGCAGAAAGATGACTTGGCAGAGCTGTGCGTGAGGAAGCTGGCTCAGCGCCATCCTGGATTCTGCTTAGCCGGTGGTATTATGCCTGCCCTGCTGCGAGCATACAATTCACTCAACCTGAAAACAAGACGGCTGTAAATGACAATGGAGACTCGGGATTAACTCGAGTAGCTGGCAGAAGAAGATAATACTGAAGTATCTGCAAGCACTTTCACACATCCCAGCATCTCCATCTCTGTGCTTAACACAATAACCAACAAAAGCAGGCATACCAGGAGCAAGCACTGAGGGCCCAGCGGGGAAGGGAGGAGGGGGCCAGAGGCTGTTAATGTGCTTGCGACCAGGAAGACAAGAAAGAAAAAAAAACATGTTTCTTACAGAAAATTGAGTAATAATCCCAGAACGTGGACCCAGCTGCTGTGAACAAACCAAATGCAAAAACAACAAGAATCCCCCCAGGGTTAGACAACTGTGTAAAGCAAGACTAAAAAAAAACCCAGCCCTGTTCTGGAATTTATTCAGGGTTTCAAAAGCAATGATGTGAAGGCACAAGAACCACCGTACTCCAATGGGAGACAAGCTGTTACCGTAAACAGGGAGGACTAACTTACAAGGAACTAAAACAAGGAGCTGTAGAGAGCGTGTTGCTCCAGGCTTTGCCAAACCTAGGGCAGAATGAGAGGAAGCAGAATAGGCTGGGGAGAGAACAGAAACATACTAACAAAGGCACAGAAAAGCATATATCCCCTCGCTGTCTATTAACTTGAAAATGCAGCTGGAGCTGTTAAATAGGGATAGGGAAGATTGGCACAAGTAGCAATCAACAGCTGCCATGCAGATGAGCACAGAGTTCAGAGGGGGACTCCCTGCGAACCACAGGAGAAGCGCAAATCCCCTTGGTGCTAGTGGAAGGAGTTCAGGGTTAGTTCAACACAGACTCCCACCTCCTCACCCTTTTTCAACGTACATGGCTACAAGCTATGCACGTGCTGGGGGAAAATGTTTAGCATGATCCGCTAGCCCAGGGGTGGCAAGATGCAGCCTGTGGGCCTGATCTATCCTGCAGAGCCCTATCATCCAGCCCCCAGTGCTGGCTGTGGGTCTTGGAGTTGACCCACAGGCAGCATGTAGGGTATACTGCATGGTCCTTTGTGCCACACACAGCTCCCACTCCACCACATGTCCTGGAGCAGTGAAGAAATCAAGCAGCCACCACATGCAGCACAGCCTGGGATAGCTGCCATGTACAGCACAGCCAGGAAGCAGCTGGAGCAGAACTGTGCCACACATGGGGCTCACTCCAGGCATTTTAGGGCATGCACTGGATCCAGAATGTGGGGCTGGTCCGCAGGCCTGTGGACACTCATCACTCATCCAGCCAGATGAGTTTGACATCCCTTTACTAGCCAGGATAGTGTGGGCCTGAGGTTGATGTGGAGGAAGAAACAGTGGATGGTGATGAGAGACGCTCCAAGTTTTGCAAAGTGAAAGCAGTCCCAAAAGAGATGGTTTAGGAATCAAAGTACAGGTGAAGTGGTCAAAAATGCATGATAAGCAGCATGCAATTAATGCAAATAATATCAGGACAAAGACTCCGCAATTTATCAGATGGATCCTATGTCCTCTTGACACACACACTACATGTACATGGCCTTACTGTGGAACCACTGAGTGAGACATTATATAAACCAGTGATTCTCAACCAGGGTGCCACAGCACCCTGAGATGCCTTGAGGTACTGTCAAAGGTACTGTAGAGTGCCATGCAATGTTGGTACTGTTAGTGGCCTGCAAACACGAGTCGCGTGTTAAACCCAGAGATTTCAAATAGAAATCCATGGTGTTAAAAACATTCTGACCTGTGGTGGTCTTATTAAGCTCTTTGCAACAGCAGAATTGCTGTAGTATTTTCTAGTAGTCAAAAAACAAGTGAAAACAAAAAGCTGGCATTTTCCAAGAGTGGCCTCGAGTCTAAAAAGATAGTTTACATCAGTGGTTCTCAATCTGTAAACCAACTAACTGCTTGGCATTGGAGAAGACTGCTAAGAGAGACAGTGGGATAGCTTTCACTGTAGCTCCATCACAGTGCAACTCTATCGAGTACAACCTCTTTCTTGGGGAATGTATCCTAAAACGTTTTAGCGAATATTAAATAATACAGACACCATTTTAAATCATAAATAATCAGAGACAGAGAGAGAGCTGCTGAGACACAGCAGCAAAGGGAGAACAGAGATATTGTCATTTGAGATTTGGCAATAGATGGAAAATCAACTAGGAAAGAACAAGGGCAGCAGTTGTGACTGAGCTGCTAAAAGAGGAAGGACTGCAGTAGTCAAATTGTACTGAGACCAGTAACTGCCTGACCCTAGGGATGAATAGAGAGAAAACTCCTTCTAGATAAGCAGCACCTGGACAGCGTACAGGAAGAGCTGACTGTAGACTTGTGAGGTGAGGTGACACCACATCCATTTGGATTTTAAAAACCAGGGTGCCCACAGAGATTCGGAAAGCCAGTGATAATGCAGGAGGAGGGAAGTAGGGTGGCTTTTTCTCTTGTTCTGCACAAAAGAGGACAACAGCTTTCACGTGGATAGGCCTCTGGAGAACTGGGAATGCGCTGTGCAACCGTTGTCTCCCTGACGACATTTCAATGCCAGAATTCACCCTCATTCCACTCCTGGTCACACTGCTTGAAGCAGGACTCTGAGCTCTGGAGGCCGTGGGTGCTCTTCTCTCTGCTGTTTGGGCAGCAGCTCCCACTTCCATCCCAAACAACAGCCCTGGCAGCTGGGGCTCACAATGGTTTCCCTGAACCTTGCATGCTGCACTGTTTATGCCTTAATTTAGATGTAGATTTTTTTGAATGCTGGTGTTGAATAATTAATAGGCCCCTTCACACATGTGCAGAGAAGTGTCTCATCCTTTGATCATAATTCCTTCCCCAGTATTGGTCCTCTGCCTGACATACCAATTGCTATTACGACGACATTGCCCTGGATCCAGTGAATATTAGAAGAGACTGGCTGGGAAAGAGCAAACATGAAATGAAACAGAGCAAATGTACAAAATAAATAAAACAGGCTGCCTTTATAGAATATCTGTGCTGTCACAAACCAATGAGAAGTGCCAAGAATCACACGCTTCAGAGTGAGTCTCCGTCCTCACCTACATCACACGACTGCTGGAAATAAAAAGCAGAACAGAGCAGTGTGATTTAAGGGCACAACTGTCATTGACTGCCAGGGTTCTGGTGAAAAAAGTGTGTGTGCGTGCGTGTGCGTGTGTGTACACATACATATACACATACTTGAGGCACCCTTCACTATACTTCATCTCACACACACAAACACACACACACACACACACACACACACACACAAAATCTCCCCCTGTTTTACAGTCTGGGGGCTTGATTTTGCTGAATGCTGAGCACTCTTGCAAGATGCTAAGTGCCTTTCTCTCCTAAGGAGGTCAGGAGGAAATGAGAGGCCTCAGTTCCTCAGTGTTGTAGGAGGGTCAGGGCCTGGCAGAATCAAACCCTGTATCTGGTTAAAGATGCTCTGAGACATCAGCAATCAGGGCTATATATGTACCAAGGCCTCCATTTAAATATATATATATATATCATCAGTATTTTAAAGCTAGTACACTCCACTTATGAAAGTGCAAGATTCTCTGGGCCTTTTCAAGGCCTATTGACATTAGCTTTCCATTAACATCAGTGGGTTTTGGACTAGGGCATGTCAGTGATTCTCAATCAAGATGCCAGGGTACCTAGGGGTGCCACAAGATTCTTTGAGGGGCGCCCCAAGGTGTGAGATAAGCCAGGTGTGAAG
Source organism: Alligator sinensis (assembly GCF_000455745.1). NCBI lineage: Eukaryota > Metazoa > Chordata > Crocodylia > Alligatoridae > Alligator > Alligator sinensis. The sequence continues at coordinate 611,806 of NW_005842575.1, forward strand.
AGATAGGCAGATAAGTGCGGACTCACGGTCTTCCCTGCTTGGCCATTCCCTAGCTCCCATTGCCCAGCCCTTCTGCAAGTAGGTAAGCACAGTAAATAAATAAGTTAATTTTTTTAATGGGGTGCTGTTGAATTCACAAAAGTTATGGAGGGTGTCTCCAGTATAATGAAGGGTGTCTTGAATCTAAAGAGGGGTGCCTTGATCCTAAAAAAGTTGAGAGCCACCACCCTATAAACACAGCACTGATTCTGTTTTCTTTTGCATGTACAAAGTTCAAGCTATTTGGAGAGGCCAGCCATGCAAGAAAGTTGCACTGGGGAAAGTTTCCCTTTTCCAGCAGAAGTTGCCTTGGATCTGCACACAAATTTTCTAAGTTGCAGTGGCAAGGCACTGGCAATGCCCTTATCTCTCATGTTTTCACATAAGTGGTGTGGGAAAGTATGATGAGTGTTCAGGTATTGTTCCTTCTAGTTGTGGGTGAGGGGATTTCTTGGGTAAACAATAGCCTGCAAATGTAGCAGACTGGAAACAATAATCCCAGAAACCCCCTCTTGTCCTAGCTTTCTATGTTTCCTGGGTAAGGCTTCCTAAATCAGGAAAGGAGGATCACCCAAAATGATATCCCTAGCAGTAATGCTCATGGTGTCACTGTTTGCAAGTTTTGTTTTTATTGATCATAAGAGGGGAGTTTCTAAAGATCAGTAGCCTTTTCATTGTTTCATAGGTGTTGTTAGGGGCTGGAAGGGACCTTACAGATCACTGGGTCCAGCCCCACTGCACTTGGACAGGAAAGACTCCTGGGATCAAATGACCCCAGCAAGATGGGCAGCAAGATGCTTTTTGAAGATTGTCAGGGCGGGTGATTATACCACCTCTGGAGGCATGAACGCCGCATGCCCCTGGAGGCTGGGGGCCTTGCTCACCTCATCTACATGATTCTAGCTGTGAGATTCATCATACATTGGAAGATCATGAAGAAAAACACCCTTTCTGCTAATGAACAATAAAGCCTGGTTTCAGCATGTGTTGCAGGGGGGGAAGCAGATAGCATAGACAAGGATCCCATCAGTTGGCCCATCATGGTTTGAGAACTCCAGGCATTCAAAGCTGTCAATGATCTTTCCTCCTGTTGCCAAGTGATTGATCCCCCAAGGCAATAAAACCCAGTGAGTAGCCATGAACACCTCCATCACACAACAACCCCCAACCATGTATTTTTCAACACTACATTTATATTTTACATACTGGCCAGCATCAGCCTAGAATGGCTAGCATGACTGCCACATACTGAAGAGGAATCTATATTAAACATACAATGAATCTTTTAGAAAGACATCCAATCTTGATTTAAGGATGTCAAGTGTTGCAGAATCCATCACATTCCAAAACTGTTCCAGTGGTAGATTACCCTACCTGTTCAAAATGTGTACCTTATTTCCAGTCTCAGTTTGTCCAGCTTCTGTTCCTTATCATTGGACTGTTACACCATTTTATAGTAGATTAATAAGCCATTTATTATATCAGATCTCTCTCCAACATAGATATTGTAGACCATAATCATATGATCTCTTAACCCTCTCTTGGACAATCTTGGGACTCCACCAGGAACACCCTGTAACAAACTGGCCTGTCCCTTTAAGAAGGAACAGTCAGCCTTGTTAAGGAGACTCAGCCATGAGTCACTGTGGAAATGAAGAAGTGTCCCACTGGGAAATGTTGAAGTCAGAATAGAAAGCAAGAGGGAAAAGGAAGCAGGCCATGAAGAGAACAGCTTGCTGCAAAGGGGAGCCAGGCTACTGTGCTGGGGCCCGAGCAGAAAGGGGCCTTTCTTTTAGTATCTGAGAGAAGACAAAAGTTGTTTTGTCTTGCTTTGTTTTTTGCTTAAAGCACTGGGTCTCAACCTTTTTAGACTCAAGGCACCCCTCAGAAAATGCCAGCTCTTAGCTTTCACTATTTTTTTGAGTATGGGAAAATACTAGAGCAATACTTCATTTGCAAAAAACACAGAAAGGCCAAAACAGGTTGGAATATTTTTGTCACTATGGATTCCTAGCCAAAATCACTGGGATTATCCTGTGAATGACGTTTGTGTACCTAACAGTGCTAACATTGTATGGCACCCTGGAGCACCCTTGAAAGGATCTTGAAGTGCCCCAGGATGCCATAGCACCCTGAGTGAGAATCACTGGAATAAAGACTGAACTTTACTTTGGAAAAATGGGTGAAGAGATCATAAGGGATCAAACTTTCCTGCAGAAGCCACCAGGGTAAGTGACCCAATTACAGGTGATGGAGAGTGCAGGCAGCCTCAGCCACCACCAGCTGCTACATAGATATGGAAGCCTTGCTAAAATGACTGGAAGGGCTACACCAGCAGCAGCAATAAGTGTTTATAGATAGATGCCTCAGAATGAAGCCTTGTGGCCATTCTCTCTCAAAACTCTGAGGATGGTGGATGCCTGGTCCTATTCTTAAGCCAAAAGTTTTCTTCCTTGAGAAGAAAACTACTCCATGATCAAGGAATGTCTTGCCATAAAGCTGTTGATTATCTTCTTGGGGTATTATCTCTGGTATTATCTCCTTGGTATTATCCCTGCAGAATTATCTCCTTGGGGCCCCATTTACCCTGATCACCAATCATACTGCCTTAATGTGGATATAAGCAATGCAAGAAGCCAACCCCAGACTGACATGTTGGTACCTGGTGTTACAGTCCTCTTCCGTCAGGATCTGCCATGAACCAAGAGCTGCATACACCGATGCTGACTTCTTACAAGGAGGGGGACTAAATTCAGGAGCGTGAGTCTCAGACTACACTCGTGGTGGGGGTGATCTGTTCCTTTAAGACATGGTATATTGTTATTTCTTTAAATGGGAGCCATGCAGAACTGAGTCAAAGGTCATACAGAAGTCTAAATAGATTATGTCAGTACATAATCAAATTTGTAATTCCATAAAATAGACTATTTCATTGACAAGACCGATTTTCAATAAAAGAAAAACCATCAGCTCTTCTTGTCTGCCTATCAGCTCTTCTATCATTTTGTCTGGGATTGCTAGCAGGCTAAGCAGCAATTATTACCCAAAACATCCTATGTACACTTTTTTTTTATTAATGACATAAAATTAGCTTCCTTCTAATCCTCTCAGACTTTCCTGATGACCTAAGGCTTGTTAAACATTTTAATACTGATTTGTTTCAAGTTATCCAGTTGTGCTGCTTTGAAAATGTTGCTGTTTGATATCTTCCCTAATTATTGATGAAATAGGAAATAGGAAGTATTTCTTTATGACTGTAAGATGTCAGTATATTAGCCTGTCTCTTTCCAAATCCAGAAAATAAGTATTTATTGAATACTTCTGTATGCACTGAGACTGACAATTTTGCCAACATAATCCATTATTAGACATATATTACTGCCTGGATTTTACAGTGTCTCAATCTGCATAATGAATTCTGCATTATTGTCCTTAATACTGACTACAGATAATACCTTCCCCTCCCTTCCCCATTGTCTGCATTTTCTAACTACTGTTTTTTCCTCATTGCTATTAACTTCTCTATTTTCTATTTAGATATTAAGTTCTTTTCTCTCCATTTTAATTGGTGCTTTCACTCCCCTCTTAAAACAAACAACAAAAACCCATCCTGATTAACTAAAGTGTTCTTATACGATTGCAAGACCGTGTTAATTTTGGCACCTAATAAAGCATTCTTAAATAACTTTTAATTATCATTCACATTTTTATGTTTAAATTTCTCCTCCCACTCAATTTTGCTCATGACTGTTTTCAGCATTTGGAAGTTGTCTGTTTTTAAAGTACTAAGTCTGTTATTAAGGGGTGGGACTACTTTGTGCTTGCACATGACAACATTGGGGATCACTTGCACTGAGAGAACTGCTCACTTTTAGTGCTGCAATCAATTTGTTTTTATCTGTCAGAAGGAGACTTAATAGGGAATCACCGTGGGGTTGGCTGCAATTTATTTTTTTGTGTTTGAAGGTTGTAATCTCTAAATCCCTAGAAACTCCAACAATGGTTTTACTAGTGGTGGCACAACACCTTAGTACAGGGGTGGGTAAAATGTGGCCCGGGGGCCAGATGCGGCCCGCCAGGCCATTCTATCTGACCCACGGGGCCCCTAAACATTTTAGAAAATTAATATTAATCTGCCCTGGGCTGCCTGTCATGCGGCCCTCAATGGCTTGCCGAAACTCAGTAAGCAGCCCTCTGCCCAAAATAATTGCCCACCCCTGCCTTAGTATAAATACCATGCACTGAAGCCCTCATGACAATGCCATTTTCCTTACTACACCTTACAGGGCCCAAGAAACTGCTCATCCCTCATCCTCATCTAAACAAGACCCAAGTTAAAAATTTTCATGGTGATAATCACTGTTTGGCTTCACTGCTTGTAAACATCATTACTTGACTATATGACATATGTACTCTCCCTCCAATGTCTCTCTAACTCCCCATACCTCATGAACTTGGTTCTTCCCTATTCCCTTTCTCCTCTCCCCCAGATGTGTCTTCTGTAAGAAGAGCCCTAACCCCAATGCTCTGACTAACCAAGAGCTAGTGAAATCGCTGATGCACTTAATTGACCAAGGTCTCTCTCGTCAGAAGAACAAATCCATTTCTGTGAGCCGGGTACTGCATTATGCTTCATAGCTGAACTTCAGGATTGAAAGGCGTAACTGTAGGCTAGTCCAAATGGGCTACTCTCACCCAGGACCACATCACCTTACTCTTGTCCTTTGGTGGTCCAAAGATAGGCCAGAGAGGGCCTTCAGCAGCCACATCCAGCCCCTTGTTTTGGCATAGTAATGTCTAGTAATGTACTTCGTCCTAGAAGACTGCCATGAACTTTGTTAAAAGTTCATTCCAGCATAGTTTTCATCTGAAAGTCCAACCTGGGTCCACAAAGACAGAGCTGCCTAATTATGTTGGGGGAACTGAGAAAGTCTGGGGTTTTCTGCAACAGATTATTAGGAGCAAGAGAAAAGGCCCTGACAGAGGGTGTGAGATTTCTGAAAGGATCCATTTTAATTAGTTTCGAATGTGTTAGCTAATTAAGAGACAGCCCTGTACAAGCTGTCATTCTGAGGAGATTACGCTGTATTTTTCAATTAACCACCAACCTACGCCAAAGCCACCAGCCACAAACAGGCGTCTTTCTGACTAATAATTTTAACCATCCTCACTTTGCAGACAGAGAGCCCCTCATTGTGCAAGCTAACGTGAGTGTGAACCCGTGCTCTCAGCTGCATCCTGTAAACAGGGCACCAGGGGCAGGTTCGAAAAATCCGCTAGAATGAGCCAGGGAATCTCACCTGAGGCAGTGGCTGGCCCTCAATGGCTTGTGACCTACTCCAGGTGATGAATGAAAGACCAGAGCACAGGTTCAGCAACCAAGATCTTTATTGAGTGACACACATAGATCAAGTAGGGAAAAGCAATGCTGTATCTAAAATCATTCATACTTACACACATGCCAATCCACTGGTGCTCCAGTTCAGTCACAATGGCTAGTCCCGGTGCCTCTTGACATGATGATCTTATGGGAGGGATGCTGGTAATTTTCTCCCAAGTTGATGTGGATGGCATACAGCATTCTCGAGGCCTGGTCTTCTCTGTCCTTTTACACTTCGTTTAGGCAGACTTTGCTGCAGTGCCCCTGACAACCCGCTTAGCCAATCACTGTGGTGCTGTTTAGCTGGCTCTAGTCATATACCTCATGGCATAGATATGCATGCAGATAGTAAGATGTATGGTAAGGATTTACTTTGATTTACAGCATCCTGAGACAGGGGAGACAAGGTGTCTGCTTGCTCCTTATCTTCTTGTAGATGGTTTGTTTGTTCTTCTCAAGGCTGTTTTCTCAGTAAACTGGGTATGCTTGATACCATATTCATTCACTCACTCCTACATTCATCTAAAATTAAATTTTCATAATATGCTCAACACAAGCATGGAAACACCCAGTCTTGTTGAGGGCAGGTCCCATGGCAATACTGCTTCTCTGAGGCTCAAAGGAGTTATGCTGCCTTTGAGCAGAAAACTCAAAGGAAGTCGCCAGAAGTGGCCTTCTGGTGTTGCAGCTTCTGGATAGGTGCATATTTTCCTCTCAAAGGCTCCCAGTTCATATTCCAAAATCCAAGTTTTCATTGAAGACCTCTTCTTACACATGCAGTCTCAGGTGGTGGTTGATATTCTTTAGCCATCTGGCTGCTGAATCACTGAAGATGGTGAGATGTGGTGCTCCTCACTCTAAATGTCCAACTTTGCACTCTTGTGCAGTGCGCTGACCTGCAGTTGTAATGTGAGACGTGGGTCAGAATAAATCTCTGCACTGGAGCTCTCCACTGGCCACCCCAGTCAACAGCTCAATCAGGTGGTTCCAGAGTTTGCAATCCAGGTTGCAAGTAAACAGCTTTACTGGTAAAGCAGGGGCTCCGAGTTTTCTCAGCAGGCCTGCCTCTCTGTCCCAGTGCTGTCACCATTTTGCAAGGACGCAGGCGATTAGTCACAGCATGTCATTCACCAGTGGCAGCACTGGGCTACTAGTGTTGACCATCTGTGTATGACCGGCCTTTGCAAGTGGGAATTCTGAGATCAGTTTAAGTCTGTAGGACCTGCAGGTTTGGGTGTTTCCTTCTGGGAGCTCACTGTCGGGCTATCTGTACTTCCTGGACCCACTGCTGGTTGAACTCGCAGCAAGTTGGTTTTACTGGTTATCTCTCCCCATGCAGTTCTGAGGGCAACAGCTTCTCCTAAAAGCTTTGGAGGGGCTGTCCAAGCTAACACATAGAGCTTACATGTTAATGTGTGGCTGAGGGAACAGCTAATGATTGTAGGGGCTTTATTCCATTCTGTAGTATTAAGCTGGCTTCCGCCCTAGCTCACTGAATAGTATCCCCGTGGGGTAAATACAAATGCATGAAGTGAAGGCTCAGGGGTGACTTGGTGGCAGCCTATAAGTAAATCAGGGGTGTGCATTAGGATCTGGTGGAACACCTGTTTACCAGGGTACCCCAAGGAAAGACAAGGTCTAATGGTCACAAACTGCTAGAAGAGCATTTTAGACTGGACATAAGGAAAGACTTCTTTACCATCCAAGTCTCCAGAGTCTGAAATAGACTCCCCTCATAAGTTGTGCAAGCACCTACTCTGGATACCTTTAAGAAACGCTTGGATGCTTATCTTGCCGGGGTGATCTGACCCCAGCTGACTTCCTGCCCCTTGGGCAGGGGGCTGGACCTGATGATCTCGCGAAGTCCCTTTCATAGTTTCATAGTAGCTAGGGTCAGGAGGGACCTGAACAGATCATCTAGCCTGACCCCCTGCC
>NW_005842575.1:619556-633640 GCF_000455745.1 Alligator sinensis
TGGCCTTGCTGGCTGCGGTCTGGCATTGGCGGCTCATGTTCATTTTGGAGTCAATAATGACTCCAAGATCCCTTTCCACCTCTGTGCTTTCAAGAAGGGAACTCCCCAGCCTGTATGTATGCTGTGGATTCCTTCTCCCCAGATGCAGCACCCTGCACTTGTCTACGTTGAACCCCATCCTATTCTCATCTGCCCACTTTTGTAGTCTGTCTAAATCCATTTGGAGCCTCTCTCTCCCTTCAAGTGTGTCCACCTCGCCCCACATCTTAGTGTCATCAGCAAACTTGGACAACGTGCTTTCCACCCCCTTGTCCAAGTCGCTGATGAAGATGTGTGGGCCCAAGGACCAAGCCCTGGGGTACCCCACTGCTCACATCTCGCCATGTTGAGTACAACCCATCCATCACTACTCTCTGGGTGCGCCCCATCAGCCAATTTTTTACCCATCCAACTGTGCGGGCATCAATGCCACAGTCGCTTAATTTATTGATGAGGATGGAGTGAGAGACAGTGTCAAAGGCCTTCTTAAAGTCTAGAAAGACTACTTCCATGGCAACACCATCATCCAAGGACTTAGTTACTTGGTCATAAAAGGCAATCAGGTTGGTCAGGCAGGACCTGCCTTTAATGAACCCATGCTGATTGCCCCGGAGCATGATCTCCTCTGCTGGCCCCCACAACTGTGCTCCTTGATGATTCTCTCCAAGATCTTCCCAAGCACTGAAGTGAGGCTTACGGGCCTATAGTTCTATGAAATCTTCCAGCCCTAATGTCTATGAAATCTATGAAATCTTTCTTACATAAGAAAGAAGCCAAATCCCTGTTTTATAGTCAAAACTCAAGTCAGCTTTAAAAAGATATCAGTTATGTTTCCATAATTATAATGATCAACAAGGCATAACCTGCATTAAGCAAGAAGTTAGAGGAGCATTGGTTCTCGCCTACTTCTTACTCAATGCCTAAGCTGACACCGCCAGCGCTCCCTTGCCACACACTGCCCAATGTGGTGTGACTGTGTAATGCAAGGCCCCGCTCTGACACGTGCATGCAAAAGAACACCAATCAAATGCATTTTCCTTGGACCCAGACATGTGAATGTCTGAAGGACAGGAAGTCCTCTCACAAGAACTAAACACCAAGATGCAGTGAAGAAATAAATGTCAGATCCTCAGTTGCAAGTAAAGAAAGAAGGGAGCTCTTACCCTTTGCTCCTGAGCTTGCTCCTCGTGTAACTTGCCATAATCTTTACATTACTCTAAATTCTCAGCTGTGGTCATACCAGACAGACAACTGCAGTAGATGAGGGCGAAATAAAATGCTGTGCTCCTGATACTAACTGCAACTCCCTCTCCTAGCTCTCCCCAGCTGCTCCCTTCCTTGGGAAAGTGTTGGGGAATAAGCATCATAAAGCCAGAACACCAGAGATTGCCCTTGTAAAGAGACAGGTGGGGATGCCTCCATTCAAACAGCTTTCTGGCTACTTTGCTTGATGAGGTAGCACAGAGTAGACGCAGCCATGGGATCTGGCCCCATGATTTTAAAACTCAAGCAGTGATTTGTATGCTGCAGATGTAATTTAGTTTGCAATGATGCAAAGTCATTTAAAACCCCCAAAACTCTTGAATGTGTACAGTGTGACGCCATTAAGCTGCACAAAGTAACATTTCTGTCACGTGTATATGTTAATAGCGTCACACATACAAGCGCCCCTTTTTGCCAAATGCCACTCCAGCTTTCACGCTCTACACTACCAACTGGCAGCTTGGCAACTTGCAGGCAACAGGGCGAAATGGTAGAACTTAAAATCTCCTTTGTTTGTCACATCCACCACGCATCTGAAATCATAAATAAGAAATCTGGCTACTGTAATATAAATAACCAGTAATGTTTTAGCCATGGGAAAGCAGTGAAGAAAGTGTTTTAGTGAGAGTGATCACTGTGAGACTAATGTGTTCCTTTTTCATTTTCTTCCTTCTGACGCTAGTGCTGAAATGCTTCTGGAAAAAAAAAGCAAACCAAACAGACCTTGAGAACTACTTCTTAAGATGATCTCTGGGACAGCAAAACTACAGAGCCATTATCCAATGGCATTTCTGAATAACATGTGAATGCTGATAGAAGGCAAAAGAGAGAAGTGACTCAAAGAAGCATCTTGAATACATGCAATGAACAATGGGATAGGAAAAAACTGCAGGGTGTCTTCCTATAATGCTGTATTCTGGACATGCAGCCTTAGTGACGTGGGCTCAGTTGTTAAGATATGTTTTGTATGTGGGTGCCTGTCCATCTCCGAGGGCCCTGGGCTGCTTGCAGTCATAAAGCAGTTAATTTAAAATAAAGACCTCCCTCCTTTTCCTGCCAACCTTCACTCTCTAATATTACTAATGGGAAACATAATTAGGTTGAGTGATGTGTCACAGTAAAATATATGGAAAGTCACAGACTAATACCAGTGGGAAAATCTGAAAGTCACAAAAATGGCACAAGCCAATACTTTCATCCAAATTTCCATAGGAATTTAAAAAATCATTTAACATGGCTTAGACAACATAGAGCTACTGAAAGACATCACCCAGCACCCACATTCAGTGCTGCAGCAAAAGATGTGGGAAAGGGTAAAAACAGATGTTGCCCAATGAAGGTGATCAGCTATGCTGGGATGTGTCATGGCATAGCTGATCTACTTAATTGGGCGAAACACATTATCTGTTGTCCTGCCCATTGATCCTGTGGGACAGGCAGTGTGCTCCCTGCTTGTAGAGATGCTCCTTGGGGAAATCTTTGAGGCAGGTCTCTAAGTGGGGAAGCCAGGCCCACTGCTGGCAGAGAATGCACCCTGGGGAATCTCTGAGGCATGTCTCTGTAAAAAGGGAATGCTAAACTGGCACTCTGAGGGCTCGGGAGAGAGAGGAGGGGGTGAACCTGTGAACCCTGGGAATTTCTGCACAAGATTGAGGCCCCCCCACTAAGCCCTGGGAGCACCTGCTCTGGGAAGCTGGAGAGCACAGGCTACCCCAGTCTGTTCTTGTAACTCCGAAACCCAATCCACAGGTCCAAATACCTCCGGACTTTGCGAAGTAAGAGGTTTGGAATCCGAGCCTGAGTCTGAACATCATGTTTTGCTGCTGTCCCGTTCCAAACTGAAGCTCCAGATTCAGCAGGACCTGACTTCCAGAGATTTAAGAACTGGAACCTGGAACAAAATGGGACCCATGCCTGGCCATGTACCTAGCCCAAACCTGTGCATAGTCTTATAATAGGCTGAGCAGAGATGGCTGATGGATCCTACAAGCAGCTAATTAGCAGATAATTGCTCAGCAGTGCTCGGCTGACTCTGAGCCCTGTCTGCACATGGAGTGGGCCCTGGGACTGGGAAAGCCAGCCCATCTCCTTCACTGGGTATGTGTGCATGCATCTCCACTGACTAGGACATTCCTGATGTCAATCCCTGCAAGCTAATACATTACATTTTCCTTCAGTTATACCCACCCCTTCCATCATCTCCAAAGCTATACCTGTTTCCTGCTCTCCTTCTTCCTTTCCTGTCCTGCTATTAGCTCTTAAAGGGCCAAATCCAAAATAAGATCACAGGCACTTAAATCAAGAGTAAAACTGACTTTTGGCAGCCTAAAGAAGCCTACCCAGTGGCCCACTCCCATCGTGGTGCAGGCAATACAGCAGCCCAGCAGTGGTGCCCTGGGATTGGAATCCAGATTCAGTCTCCCCAGCAGCATAATAGTCAAAGCATCATCTCACACCCTGCCAGGCTGCACAGCAACACAGTAATGGCATCGCTGTGGGAGGTAGAGTCAGGCCCTCTCCACACCCTGCAGGCCTACTCCAGCCACACCATAATCCAGGCCTCAGGTCTCCCTGACAACAGGAAAATGACCTTCCAACTAAATCTCATGACAGTCCAGACAGTATTACACCGGAGGGGTAGAGCCAGGGTCCTCAGGGGTCTCTCTGAGCTTCCCATTCCTACCTGCACCATGATGGGATGTGGAGTCACTGCTCCCCTCTCTTCTCTTCTGACAGGCCTCATCTGTTCTTGCAACAGTTCGTTTTAGCTCACCCAAGCCATATTCCCTGACTTGGGGGGAGGAGAGGGGAAGGGGAAGTGTCAGAGCTGGCTACATCTTTCCTGTGTGGAGGCTGGTCTTGCACTATGAGACACTCTGCATCTCATCAAGGCCATAGGAACTGCTATGCCAAGGGACAGCACACAACGTGCAGTGACTGAACAATCAAATCATTACTCTTTAAACTTTACGTGACTCCGTACACAGCAATTCATATAAAAAGCCTAACAGGTCATACAAAGCCTTGAGAACAGCACAGGGACGTTGAGTCACAGAACAGACGCAGCCCTGAAACCGCCTGGCTGTCATGTCATTCTGAGAGCATCGGGACCTCCAGGGCTTGCAGGAAGTCATAATGAAAGAGCACAATAAGGTTATGTTCTTAACAATTACTGGAGGGAGGACAAAGAAAGAAAAAGAGAAAAATATCCCCATTTAAACTAACACTAACATTTAGAGAGATCTGGAAGAGACACGAGGATGCAGCCTCATCTATATTTCAGGAATACAGCAAGCCCCAAGTGCAGTAGTCCGTGTTCTGGAGAACTTTTTTCAGGAGTTCTAGCTTTCAGAAACATATTTGTCTAGCTTGTTCCTGCAGGAGAAGCTACAGCCACCCCTTCCCACAGAATGAGACCCCTATCAGTTGTTCTAAGAACTTTTACAAAGCTACCCTTGTTTGTAACCATGACATTTGTCTGAAAATGAGGCAGCTTTAGTGTAGGGATAAGTTTCCTAACAAGTATATTATGGCCAACATCTGATAGTTAGACCAGTAGTAAATATGCAAGTGAGCTCAGACTGCATCGCCACCATTCAGCTGACTACATTATTTTTCCCCTTCAGTCTCTTTCAAGGGGGAAAGTGACGTTTAAATTTGGCTTCATCTCAGCCTTGCACTCATTCCATTTTTTAAAATTCCCCTTCCATAAGTCAGCAGCGGCATTCATTTATCATTTCTTTTCCCAGCCACCTAACAAATTATTTCACTTAAACAAAGAATAAGCCTCACAGCAGCAGCAGCAGGTATGTAATGAACCAATGTTAAAGCAATCGGGCAAGTTACTCACCTGGGCTCTGCTCCAGGTCTGAGCAAAAGGGCTCGAGTGGTACAAAGGGACCCTCACAGCTCTGTCTGTGTCCAAGGGAGAACTCCCCCAGCCTAGGCATGACACAAGACAGCCCTGGCTGGATCACAGGGCTGCACTGCTGCTTGGTTTGAGTCTGTTGTACCTTAGGGCCCCAGGACTAAGAGCTGTCTGCACTGCCTTCGTGCTGGGTCTGAGGCTGCCTACAGGACATGCAACAGGCAGTTTCTCTTATTCAGCTCTTGCCAATGCCCAGAAGTTAGGACTGGGTAACAAGCTTAGAGCAACCCCAGCTCTCAGGCTCCCCACCTCAAGCATGCTTCTTGGCACATGCTCATGACCACTCCGCACCAGCTCCCAGGCCTTGACGTGTGCTGAGTGGGAGCAAGCAGGCTGGGTGTTTCTCAGCAGCACTCCTGGGCCGAGTGTGGAGGTGGTGCAGACACCACCTACCCTACTGTACTCTAGGACGCCTCCAGGCCTTTCTGGCAGCTGGAGGAGATGCGAGACAATGAAGCTAGAAATGATGACAGCTACTCTGATCAGGAAGGCAGCCAGCAATGCAGAATGTGAGGCTCTAGACCTCAGCCATCTAGGCTGTATCAAGGTGGCTGCAAATAAAGGGGAGGCAGCAGGATTTAAGAGTATATGAACTCTACCCTGGAGTATTCTGCCTGCTTCTCAATTAAGATCAGAGCCAAACTGTATTTGCAATCCCAGATTATAAAACCACTTTTGTGCAAAGATAAACTCTTACATGTTTTCTATGGTGTCACTCACTGCTGAGCAGAGGAAAGGGTGCCTGAGGAGCCCTTGTTTTGCATCTTCAGATTTTAACACTTTTGCATTTCTTTTCCCTGTGAGTGTGTGCAGCCTGGAGTTCCAATGCTTGCTCTGGAGGCAATTACACCTTCGCTAGGGGTTTTTCCACCCTAGAATGCAGCCGTGCCCTCTCAGCCCCTTCTGCCACTGAGACAGCATTTGGCCGGGAAAGGCTGAACACAAAGCAAGAATCCCTACTTCAGCAGCCATCACTAGGAAACCTCTAATAGACATGGGAGTAGCATTTTGCTGAAACGAAGGGAAAGCCATTTCCTGAGCAGTTAGAAGCAGGCAGCTGGCCAGTCATCCAGTGGAACAAGAAGGAAGAGCAACACCAAGTGCAGCTTTCTAGTAGGGTCAGGGCGTCTTCTATTAATTTCCCCCTGCTGAGTTAAACTCAGCAGAAAGGGCAGTGAGTCTCCAGCACACCCAGAACCTGTTATGGATCCAAGAGCAGACCCAGGGTGGGTGCAGCAGTGCTGATGTACCTCCCTTGTGCCACCACACCACTGTCCCCAGCAGAACCCAGCACAAGGGAAACCCCAGAGTGGCCCCCAGAGGGGCTTCAGTTGCACAGTGCTGGGCTCAGCAGAGAACAGCAGCAAGAGGGCAAAGATTCTTCCTTCTAGCACTTGCTCCCAGGCACCAGGGGACACCTGGGGGGTTGGGAGGGGGCAGGAAGCAGGCACTGGAAGGAGAAACCTGCATGTGGCTGTCACCACTGCCCTCAGCTCCCGCACAGCTGCTCCCTAACGTGCATTTCAGGAGCAGTCCTGGGGCTCCCCCCCCCCCCACCTGGGTCAGCCAGGAACAGTGGAAGTGGCAGCAGAGGAAAAGTACCCCTCCTCCCCCCACCACCCCTTCATACACCTGCCCCTAGCCTGGCTCCCTGGTGTTGTCCACTGGCCCAGGGGCTGCAGCCACCCCTCACCCCCATCTCCCTATAGTTCAAGAGGCAGAGTGCTGCACCCTTCCCCGCATTTGGGAAATCTTGGATCCTCTCAGGCATGGATCCATGTACTTTAGCTGTCACCCAATTAGGGGAGTTGTCTGCACTGGGCAGAGAGCCAAGACTTCCAGCTGAGCTCCTCTTGAGGTTCACCCTCTCCCCAGTTCTGGGCAAAACAGAAAGGAAGAGAAGGAGGATAGAAAGCCAATGAATGACTAACCCCAACAGGCCTGCCAGCCTCTCTTCTTTCAGACTGGCTCAAAGGGAAGACTGCCCTACCCCCCACTTCTCCACCTTATCTTGATGGAGTCCTGTGGGAGAGGGACCCCCCCACTGGCCCACTCCTATTCCTCAAGCCCTCCAAAGTCTGTCAGGAGGCCCCTTCCACATCAGCCTCACCCCCAGCCACCTCCAATGCACCACCTGAGTCAGCACTGCACTATCCAGCCAGCTTGCCTCTGGACCTGGACCTCACAAGCACCACTCATACTCCACATTTTAATTATCCTGATATCAAGAGAATACACTTTGCAAAAGGCAAGGAGCACCCTCTCCCCGCCCCATTCCCTGCTTCACTCTTGCCACACAATGCATCAACTTCTACACATAACCATGGGTGTTGGTCCATTAACATTGCAGTGCATCATGTCTCTCAACATTTGCCCCTTTTGTGGGCAGAAGGAAACTTCAGCACATCAACACCAGGCTGCAGCCCCTGCTCCAGCTCCTTCAGAACCTCTTACTGAGATTCCAGCACATTCCCAGATACATATACCCTGCTCCCCTCCCCCACAAAGCCAGATGACCTCCTCAGCAGCCTCCCTCAGATCAAGCCAAGGCCTCTCTCTGCAGCACCATGTGGAGGCACTCAGCGGGGTGGTGCCCTGAGCCCATTTCTATCCCCCCACCTCCAGGCAGAGTTTCTCCGTGCAGCATCCACCAGCCCCTTGGCCTCTCTCCCAGAACAGAATGCCCTGCCAGGAGAGCCCTGCATGTGGCTGGTGAAAACACATGAAGGGCCCAGAAATCTAGTGCTATATCAAGTCAGAGATTAAGATAGATCTGGCCTGGAGCAAGGCCAAATAGGGCCTTGCTTCCCTACTTAGTGACCATTCCTCAGAAAACGAGAAACTTGCAAAGCCCACGTGGAAGTGCAGCAACAGATGAGAAGGAAGAATAGAGGCAGTGCTGCCTGGATTTAAACCTAGTGGAGCAGAAAGACTGAATATTTCTAACTGATGTACAGGAGTCCTCCATTTGCCCTGACCAAAAGTATCACACCTCTCTCTTTTTTAATGAGAACCTCTCCTGCAGAAAATAGGGGGTTCGTCTTCCGAAGATCTCCCTTCCTCACACAGTCTCTTTCACCCTTTGAAAGCTCACTGACTTTTAACACTTTTCTTCTGCCTCTGCTCTGTGGCAGGTGGTAGAGGTAAGATCCTGGCCCTTCTGATAGCTGGAGTCACAGGGCGTGCCAAATCATGATGAGCGAGCACCTAGCATTTTCAGAGCTTTGTGCAAAGACTAGCTGGCTAATGACTCTGCAGTAGGGTGGCCATCACAGGGGACAGTCACCAGACTTCTTGAAGAGAAAAATAGAGGGCAGAAAGGCTTCGGGTTTCGTATCAATAGAGGACAGAGTAGCAGAAAACCAGAATGTCCTCTATGATGGCTACCCGACTTTGCAGGCTGGCACAGGGCATGGGTGTATTGATGCCCTCCTTTTCCAAAGTGTGTAACTGCAGCAGAGAGATTTTAAGCAACTTGTGCAAGGCCAACAGGCTCCCAGGTGTTGGAGCCAGCAAAAAGGATGAAGGTAAATTCTGATGGACTCGGCTAAAGGTGTCTTGTGAAGCTCTACACTACATGTCAGAAAGGAGGAACAGCCCTCCTAAGAGAAGATAGAGTCTGGGGTATCTGAAGTTCAAGATATGGAGCAGGGAAGAGAGGGATGGTAGGGGATGTGAGCCTTTGACAGGAGGTGCCTGGCTGTGAGAAAGAAAGTTCTTGGAGGTGTGTGGGTTTCATGGACTGAAGGCCACTGCTGATGCTTTGTGATAAGTTGATATGGACTAGAGTTTCTCTGGGACCCAGAGGTGAGCTAGGTCATTTATCTCCTGTGGAGTGGGTTGGGTAACTTCCTCTCCTGAGAGCAGAGCGAATTTCCTTGTTTGTGGTCAAGCAAGGAGGTGGGGGCAAAGCTATCTTGACACCAGAACACTTTAGCTCTGTCATTGCTTTGTTCCTCACTGTGCACAGAGAACAATTAAATTATCCCACTGCTTCCTTTTCATTCTGATCCAATTAAAAGAGGAACTAACGGGGGCAGCGGAAAAAGCCTTTTTTTTCCCAGGCCAACATGAAAACCAAAGCCAGAGCAACTGGATCTATGAACATCCTTGAAAAATTAGGCCTTTGCCAGAATGTCTTCATTACAGAGGAAAAGCAAGAGAGGAGAGACCTGCTGCTGGGACTGAAATGCATGCATGCACACAGACTTGTCAACAGCAGGGTGTTTTGCACTAATGTAATTAATGGTTCATACCCTCTGCCCATGTAACATGGGGCTGGCACCAGGAAAGCCACTTGAGTCCTCATGGAATAAGATTCCTCTCAAGGTCAGAAAAAGGTGTCAGAATCTGGCCCGTTGTGGTTGTGCAGCTTTACATAGGGCATACACCATGAGCAGGAATTTCTCACCCCACATTAAAGACTTGTTCCTACCACCACTTGCTTCCTCTCTGGAGCACCTCAGCTCCTTACAAGATCAGGCTCCTTAAGGTAAGCTGTTATTTCAGAGGTATAGCCAGGCAGGCCTGCATCCTGGGCAGCTACCAGCACATGGGGCAGTGCTGGCTCCTGCTGTACCAATTGGTGCAGCACAATCAGCTGCCACTGTGGCAGTAGCTGTTTTGTGCCCACTCTCTCCCTCCACTACTCTAATTCCATCTTTAAGTTACACTGCTGAATTCATAGAGTCATAGATTCATAGATGTTAGGGTCGGAAGGGACCTCAGCGGGTCGTCGAGTCCGACCCCATGCCCTGGGCAGGAACGAGTGCTGGGGTCAAATGGCCCTAGCTACGTGCTTGTCCGGTCTCCTCTTGAAGACTCCCAGGGTAGGGGAGAGCACCACCTCCCTTAGAAGCCCGTTCCAGATTCTGGCAACCCTTATTATTCTGATGTAATTGGAAATCTCCCTATGTAAACTCCAGAGGCCAATCAGGATCATTAGACATGATAAATGGAGTAGTAACACAGGCAGGCATGTCTGAGGCACGCTATCGAGCCATGTTCTGTGCTGCCCATTTTCAAACCCCCACTAGAAAAGAAGGGAAGGAAAGTGTTAGGGTTGTCACCTATAGGGAGACAAACTTGAGGTGTTTTCTGTGCTCTGTTTAAGAAGTACAATCTTAACTCTGCGTTCCCCAGGTCTCTGACAGTGGGAGGGCTTTGGGCTTTTTTACCCACACTTGTGAAAGGTTTACATGTGCTCAAACCACCAAGATGTGCCTGAGTCCCTAGCTTCATGATAACTCATTTCTGTGTGTGGGATACTCTCTCCAGATGGCAACTCACACAACAGATGAGTGACTCCGTTGTTATTTCTCTACAGAAATGAGGAACAACGATCCTGGGTGCTGGTGATATTTTCTGGGAATTTCCTGCCCACAAATTTCTCCCTGAACTGGGAACTCTGAAGAGATGTTAAGGCAGCCAGGAGCCAAGCGATGGGCCTAGATCTTCAATGGAGTGATGAGGATGGAGACCTGGGATGGCTACAGTGGAACAAAAGAAATCAGAAAAAAAACCTAGCACAGATGGAAAGTATTTTTGGAGTAGGAAAAAATTATGAGAAAAGCAAAAAAAAATGGCTCTGGAAGCCAAAGGTTGTGATTAAGTCACCTGCAAAACTGTGAAATGGACAGGCGCACCAGGGTCCGCACTGGTGCAACCAAAAAAATAAAGAGTGGGAGAAGGGAAGGATAGAAAACTGCAGTGTGTTGAACACCTGCCTTAGTTACAAACCTGAACCACGCTAATGTGCTGACTATTATAGCCATACAAAAGAATTTAAGATGCTTCTAAGAAATACAAAGGGAGAGGAAGGGTAATTTTAATTTCTGGAATTAAATACAAAAGGAAGCCAATGAATAGTGAGTTAAAAGTTATTTGGATTCAAAAGAAATACAAGATCTAAAATTGCACAGCTGGTGCAAAGGTGGGACAACATACATTTCAGTCTAGCAACACTGAAAGAGTCCCTTAATTGTTCACATGAAAGATCAATGAAAAGGCAACTGTGGAGCAAAGGCTAGTAACTTTGAGCTCCATCCAAATAGGGGGCTTAGACTAAACCTTCCAGGGCCCTGCTACATCTCCTGGATTCACAGCCCAAAGTAAGGTCCCTCTGCACTGCATAGGAAGAGTCAGGCACCTCTTAATGTGCTGCATAAAAGCCCACCAGGTGAGTAGGGAGCACCAGAGTTAGGCTGAAGGAAATGCTGAGGTTGGCATAAACCCCACCCCTCCAAGCCTAAGAGCCCAACCATGGGCTATGGGTATGAGTCCCCACCGTGGGCTATGGCTGTAAATCCTCATCAGCCAACTAAACCAGCCCTTTCTTGCAAACTACTGTATAGCCTAGGAGTGGGGAGATGTGGGTCCAAATCCACTCAGAGACAGGGGAGGTTGGATCTGTTACTGCTCTATCCTCTGGGCTATTGGATAAAAGGGGTCCTTCCCTTGACAGTGTCCTATGTGAGGCCCCAGCTGTTCCTCAGGGAACACCATTGAGTTCAGGCGCCTCAGGCAAGGTAGAAGAGAAACATGAGCTTTGGACTTGGGTACAAGCTAGGTGCCATGCTGCCCAGTGTTATCAGGGCCTGGGTGGCTGTAGACCCACCCAGCCTCAGATAGTGTCTAGAGTTAGAGAGCAGCAACAGGCAGCCTGAGGATCTGTATTTTGTCTTTAGGCACTTATCAGGACTGTTAAGCATCAGTTAGGCACTAGACTCCTCCTGTGAATACAGCCCTTCTTCAGTCAGGCCTGATCTGTGACGTTCATACTGCCTCAGTCAAGTGCTGTACTGACAGACTGAAAGGGAGTCCACATGGGAGCTTTAGAGATAAAAGTGAAGCTCTCAGCTCTTCATTTACTTCATAAAGTCAAATGTGGAGGGTAGATTCAGCCCTAGGATGTGCTGGCTTCTGCTTCCATCACGCAGGGGGTTCCAAAGAGGATGGAGCTGGACTGTTTAGTGGTTGCAAATGACAGAACAAGGAGCAGTGGTCTCAAGTTGCAGCAAGGAAAGTTGAGGTTAGATATTAGGAAAAACTTTCTCACCAGGAGGATGGTGAAGCAGTGGAACAGGTTACCCAGAGAGGCTGTGGAGTCTCCATCC
The DNA here is from genome assembly GCF_000455745.1 of Alligator sinensis. Classification (NCBI taxonomy): domain Eukaryota; kingdom Metazoa; phylum Chordata; order Crocodylia; family Alligatoridae; genus Alligator; species Alligator sinensis. The sequence goes on from NW_005842575.1 coordinate 631,902, forward strand.
TTGACGGTTTTTTAAACCTGGCCAGACAAAGCCTTGGCTGGGATGATCTAGTTGGGGATAGTCCTGCTTTGAGCAGGGGGTTGGACTAAATGACCTCCTGAGGTCCCATCCAACCCTCATTTTCTATGATTCTATGAATCCAGTGTGAAGACAGATGCACCAACATTAGTATCCTTCTGCAAGCAAACACCACGAGCATTGAGGCAATGATCATCCAGCATCAACTTTGCTGGTCAGGCCATGTCAGATGTCTGACTCCAGATTCCCAAAGCAAGTGTTATTCTTCCAGCTCAGTCAAGGTGTATGCTCAAGAAGAGGGCAGAGAAAGCGCTTCAAGGATGTCAAGGCCACCTTGAACAAATGAAACATCAACATCAGCTCGTGGGAGACTATTGCCCAGGACCGCTCCAAATGGAGGAAGAGTCTGCTGCAAGGATTGCAGTACTTTGAAGCCTCACAATGACAACAGGAGATAGAAAAGTGGGTGCGGCAGAAACTGTGTGTTGCGGACCATACCAAGAATTCAGAGCCCCACACCCTGCACAGAGATGTGCCTGCATTACAGCAGAACTTCTCAAACCCAGAGTGACCTCATCAGCCATCTTCAGACCCACAGATAAAGCAATCGTGGAAGACAATCATCCTTGACTGCGAGGGATTGCCAATGCTGATGGTCAGGCTGTATATGTGAGGCACTGCCAGTAGATCAGCGGTGCCCAGCATGTTGCTAGTTGATTACTACTGGAGGAGATGTGAATGTGAGAGTGCAGGGTATCACATGAATGCCAGAGGCCCTTTCTGGCCCATTTTTGTCACTAATTTGCAGCGCCAAAGGAGGCCTAGAGTTGGTCTCTTCCTGTCAGAGGTGAGGGACAGTGTTGCAGTGGTGTTTGTAAGGGAATGTGCCCTCCTCAAACTGACCTTGTATGGGGGGATAAAGAAATGGGTTTCACTCCCAGGTGTATCAAAATGATGCTTTTCAATGGCAGGCAACTCGCTAGTCTAAAAACTCTTCTTGAAATTCTGAAAGGGCACAGATGGCATGATATAAACAGCCTTCCTTACCAGCTCCAGTTCCATCTATCCCAGTATCTCAAAATGTTTCAGAAACATAATAGGGTTCATATAATGTCTGCTGAGGTCAATGGAAGATTTTCCACTCATTTCTGCAGGCACTGACCAAACCCTCCATGAATTAGACCCTGAAACTGTGCTGTCCTTTGGAAGTGTAACGTTCTTCCCATTTTACAGATTTGAGTGTTCATCAAAGCACAGTTAAACAACCTGATTTTGTCAGGTATGTTTGTACAATGCGTAGGGGTCCTGATCATTACCATGCCACTGCTACATTACAAGTAGTAAAAATCACAGAAAATTCAGGGTAGAAAACCTAGAAATCCTGACTGCCCATCTTTTTCTTTAGCTAGAAGATCATTCTCCATGTTTGTGACAGTTGAAAGACCTAATATTTCTGAAACAAGCTTTGGGATGGAAAAAAACCCAAAAGATGGTTGACAGCAAGATGCAGTGCTGGGCAGAGAGACCCAAGCTGGCTCTGAAAGAGCTATCTTTGGCGCTGGGAGGAAAATAGTCATATTCACAGGGCACAGCCTGAGCTCATTAGCTCTGCCGGGATCATGACACTGGACCATGCTGTGTAGGCATACTCCAAAGAATCCAATCTTCTCTGCTTGAGTCTGCAAAATTAGGCAGAGCTCATCAAGATTTCTGCATTCCTG
>NW_005842575.1:633671-639720 GCF_000455745.1 Alligator sinensis
CATACTAGTTTGGGGGCAGTTTTGAGGGACATGGCTTTAGCTTAGCCTCATCCTTTGTATTTCAGGCTTCATGGTATTATGAGTGCTGTTTCCAGTTTCTTAGGATATTCCGTTTATGCCATAAGCCAGAGAGTCTGACCCTGAAGCCTGAAAGTTCCCTTTCAGGTAGCTGAAAATAACGTAATTCTCAGGGCTGGAAAGAGATATGAGTCCTTGAAGAAGTTTTTTGTTTATAAAGTGGTCCACAGAATGAAACAGCTGGATAGCTACTGCAAGAAGTGGTCATTGCTTCTTCCCATGACACAGGTATGGGCAAAATGTGCCCTGCAGGCCAGATGTGGCCCGCCACGCCATTCTATCTGGCCTGCAGGGCCCCTAAAAAATTTAGAGAATTAATATTTATCTGCCCCTGACTGCCTGTCATGCGGCCCCCAGTGGCTTGCCAAACTCAGTAAGCGGCCCCTCACCCGAAATAATTGCCCACCGCTGCTGACAGTACAGGCTGATTTCCAATCTAGACAGCAGCTGGTATGAGCTTGCACAGATGCAGGAATCACTTATATTCATCTCCGGGCCTAGAAATAACAAAGACCAACATCTGATGCACATAACTTTGAGATCCTTGAATACCCTACAGCTGAAAATGATAAATGACAATGCTGAGGTACATCGATGAGTCCTTTGTCTGTTTTTTTTTTTAATTTCTGGGACCCCTCCCTCAATCCCATTTCCACTTAGAGATGCCCCTTGGACAGTCCTGGAACAAATGCCTCCTTGTTGCATGAAGAACCTTCCTATTGCTATGCTAAGGATCAGGGAACAGATGTTCTGGCGAGAGAGATTTATGACCCGAGTGATAGCCTGCTGCTCTGCGTAATTGTTTCTATTTCAACATCTATCAAGACAACGACTTTTGGCTTCATATTTTTGGTCATCCAGGACCAGATATGGTGTCAGAGACATCTCTGCAGGCAACAGGTCCAGCTAGCCATGTGCCAATGCTGAAGATGAAACAAGAGACTCGGGCATCACTGCCAGAAGCAGAAACTGAGGAGAAAGCTGTTTACTTTATGATGGTGCATAGCCTCTACCTGAATATATCACTATTTCTCCTCCACCTCCATGTCCCTGGGTGAAACCTTTGTGTTTCCAGCCAAAGGGTATAAAGCACAGTTGCTTTGAGATATCAGTCCTCCCCTCAAGTTAGCCAGGTAGGGTCTCTGTAAGGAGTAGAGAGATTTGCTAGCCTACAAGGAAGCTCAGGACATCTTTACACATGCTCCAGAGTGGGGGAGGAGAGATGCGTTAATTAGAGCAGCTATTGGGAGAGACACACTCTACTTAAAGCACCTGCAACGTCTCATGTGTTCAGCATTGTGCGCTTCAAAATGACAGCAGGGGTGCTTTAACTAAAGGTTGTTCACTGAACTTTAGTTAAAGCACCCCCACCACCATTTTGAAGCACAGGGACACTGAATACTTGAGACACTGGGGCTACTGGAGCTTGCTAATTAGCACGCTCCAGCAGACTAAATTAATGGAGTCTGCTCCAACACAGAACGCATTGGAGCAGATGTCAGCCACATGTATAGGTGCCCTAAGAGGCCATCTCCCAGGACAGGAGCCTTGTCCACAACTGTGCACCTCAGCTCACTGTGTTGAGATAAAAAGAGGAGGGATTGGCTTCCCAGATGGAGGAAGCTCTTCGGAGTGCTTAGCTGGTCCATTTTGTACTGTACCACCACTGAGAATTTCACAAATCATCAGTCTTCAAGTCTCAGTTGTGGGAAAGGAATAAAGGCAGTAGGTTTCAATTTCAGTTCTCGTTGACAGGAAGGTAATGCAGTCCAGAGTAAGCGCGGGGGCTTGGAGCCAGCAGTTCTGGACTCAGGTTTGCCTGTGACTCATTGAGGGACTTTATATGTGATGCCTGTGATCCTAACTCTTACCAGTTTCTCAGTCATGTTGTGAGACTTATGCCACTCATCCCTCTGCCATGACTCAGCTGATGCCTGCACTGAAGTGATGTTGTCAGCTGTGACTATCCACTTTCTTTCAGGACTGATGACCTCCCTTCACCCCACACTAAAGCCTTTCCTTCCATGGAGCTCCTTTTTCTTCTCTCTTCATGTGCCACCTTATGCCTTTGAACCATTACAAAATGCTGCAGCAAATCCCTTCTGCCCCAACTCAGTTCTGATCACATCTAGAGCCTTTCAACAACCTCCCTCTATCTACCACATCCTGTTCTGTCCTTCATACCTCTACACATCCTGGTCCTGCTACATCAGTGGTCACCAACCAGTGGATCTCGATCTACCGGTAGATCTTGGAGCCTCTTGAGGTAGATCTCAGAGCCTCTTGGAGCCGATGCAAGGCTGGGGTGGGGGGCTGAGTGCCTGTGTGCATGCACGCACGCACTCACCCCAGCCCAGCAGGTCTATCTGTGGGGGAGGGAAGGGGTGGAGGCTAGATCAGGGCCCCCACAGTGAGGGACCGTGCTGCAGGAGCAGGGGTACACTGAGTGGGGCCCTGGCCAAGTAGGACTTACCTGCTGGAAAGGCATGCCCCCAAATAATTTTTTCTCCCCCTGCCTCGATCTGCCCCCACTTCCCTCCCCACAGACTTATCTGCTGGGGCATGGGGGGAAGGGGTGGCGGCAGTGGTGCATGGTAGATCTTGGGTTGTTTTTAATTGCCAAAGGTGATCTCCTACTTAAAAAGGTTGGAGACCACTGTGCTACATCCTACTGTTCTGATCCTTTTTTCTAATAGCAACCACTGTGAAGTTTGTTTAAATACTGTAGTTAAGGTCTGTCTGCAGAGTTCCTAGCACACACCTCGTGCTAATCAAGAAAGAAATCATAATAGTTCATCAATAAATAATAATAAAAACAGTCAATCAATTCGAGCTTGTAAAGCATAGAGATGTTGAGGTAGAAGGAACTAGAGATGCGCAGGATGTTCGTTCTGTGACAATCACTATTTCATTTAGCTGAGTGCAACACAACAGGGAAGATCCTGGCGCACATGTCTCACTACCAGTGACATCCAGGAAGCCAGGGGAGCAGTGCGCTATGTTAGGTAAGGCAGAAGGGATCTGGACAAAATGAGTAAAGCCATTAACTTAAATGATTGCAAATTCTCTTCATGCTCCGAAAGTGACTGCACAAAAGGACCGGAGCCATTACTTGGCTACTGTAAATAGGATTTTCTAGCATGGGCTGGTTTATTTAAGTATCAATTTGATTAACATGATTGCTGTTGATTCTTCCTTATAAAGTGTATTATATTAATTTAGCCTTGTACTGAGAAAATACATTTAATGATGATACCATTTGCTAATGTTATTTGCTCTCCCTCAGCTAATGTGTTAGCTTTGCTTGCAGCTTAGTTTTCAAGGGAAAAGATCAATGCTAAATGCTAATTTCAGCAACCAGCAGAACTAGTGTTTCCATTAAAATGTGGCAAGCCCCTCAGCTATAAAGCCCTGACTCTGACCCTCTCAGCCACACTCATCCCCTGCTCGAGTGAACAAGTCCCTTGCCCTCAGGAGCACTAAATTCCCAATAGGGGTGAGTGACAGGTTAGATGCACAAAATTGAGGGCTCAGGGGGAAAAATGTGCAAAAAACCAAAACAGCATGTTGTTTCTTTAATAAGATTTTAGCCCGCCATGCTGTAACCAGGCAGAACCATCTGTGAGCAGCACAAGGTGGCTTCTGGACATAGCTGCGTACCCAATGGCAAGGGATAAAACAGCTAATACAGAAGAGGAGATGGTGGGCTAGGGAAGGGGAACAAGCCTCCTTAATCAGTTAGTCTCTGCCCTGCCTTTTACCAGGGGTTACACTAGTTTGATTCCAGTGTAGTTGGTGCCATGTGCGGGTTGTTGGGTAGCCTGCGGGAAATGTATTAGTTGCCTGTCTTGCTTCTGGTCGGTTGTTATTCATGTTGGTGTTAGCTAACAAGCATTCAGTGGTGCATATCCGAGACAAGACTCAACCATCTACCTAGCACAGCGCTAGGAGCTGCTGTGTTGCAGGAGCTGCTGTCTTTTGGATCATATGTAGAACAACCCCAGTGGTCCCTACAGAACTCGTGGTGTAGGCTGTTAGCTCTCTAATGTCTGCCCCCTGGTCAGATCACTGTATTCTGCCTCCCTTTGTTCTCTACCGTACCCTCTGCTTCCCGTGGGGCAGCACTGCTGTGGTGGGGTGGTGCTCTCTCTCAGAAGCAGGTCCATGCTGGTGATGGGTGAGGCAATCCCTACAGCTGGTAAAGTGCTTTGGCAGAAGAGATGCTACAGAAACCTGGGACCAGTTTCAAGTAACTCTGCCTCCAAACACACATTAACGAGAAAGGGAAACCAGTTCGGTACCTGTGGAGAAGCTCTCTATTTGAGTGGTAACATCTGACAAAGTAAAGCTTCAGCCCACAAAAGCGTGTGCTCTTTCTCTCTCTATATATAATCTTATTTAATTAGTCTATGAAGGTACATATCTACCCTACCTTATAACAACCCCCTGAGCCAGACATTTGAGTTCATTGGAAGAGCTGGGTGAAGGTTTTTTCCACACTGGCCTTTTGTTGCAGTGAGGCAGTCTGGTTCTTCAGTGCATGAGTCAAGAGGAGCAATTCTTTGTTGGTGGGGCTGATCTATGCGGATGGGCTCTATTCTTACTGTTAAATAACAGTTCATTGTGACAGGAATGTTGTAGCAATCAAGTTCCCACCCGTAGGAGGAAGCAGCAGGGCCAGGATGAGGCAGGGGCTGTCACTTTTTCCATTTCTCTAATGCCATGAACCATCTTGTTCTCCACTAGCCAGATCATCCTTTCTACTGCACTTGTCTGCCTGGCTTCAGACTAGCATGACTCCCTCTCTTGTCTTGCAGCTCACCCTGATAATATTTCATTGCTCTTTCTACAGCCCTGCTCTGCCCCTTTAGGCAAGCTATTTACATACCGAGTATTTCACAGCCTACTATTTCTATTCCTTACTTAGCTCAGGCTGCATCTGCTTCTCTTTAAAACCTGAAGAAGAAGGCAGAGCAGGGTGGCACCTTAGAGACTAACTTGCTCAAGAGCACTCTATGCTGGGAAGCTAAAATCCCTCCCAACCATACAGCTGGTCCAGTAAAACTGTTTAACCCCTGCAAAAACAATTCTGGCCTCTCGCATATGTCCTTAAAGGGCCATTTAACAGCTGCTGTGTCAGTTGTGAATGGAGGCTGGGGAGAGGAATTGCTGCTTTGGCATGACTGCCCTATCTCTTTAAAAAAAGAGAGGGAGGAGGAATTTGCCAGTTCTTTGAAATCTTTCAGTAAGCAGTTTCCTGTGTTGTAGCTATGGCCCTAAGTTGTGTAGCATTTCCCCAACTGCTAAAAAAGCTGCCAAAAGCCAAAGCTCACAGGGATCCTTCTTAAGAAAGCAGGAGCCAGCAGACTAGGCTGGAGCAGGCCCACGTGCTTTCTGTGCCAAACAAGATGCTAGCAGCCAACCTGGGGATTTGAAAGTGCCCCCATTGCCTGGCAGGGAGCTCTGAAAGGGCTAAGTGCCACAGAGGCAACACTGTGCAAAACATTGGTTGAAAGTCTGGACCTGCCAAAAATCAGGCTGATCCAAAAGTGCTTGGTTTGCTTTTCTCAGAACAAGGGAACGGGTCTGGGAGGCCGTACCTGTTGCAATGATTTCCAGAAGAAACAGAGTGAAGGAAGCTTACTGATTCCTACAGAAAGTTTCACCCATGGGGAAACCCCAACCTCATTGAACTGAGTGCCCTTGGGGACCTCTGGCAAATCAGAAACAGTAAGCACATAATAAAGCATCACCCACCAGCATCTCCCCTGGCTCTGAACAGAAACCTTCTCAGCAGAAAGCTTTTCCTGTTGCATGGGCTCGATGTTGGAGGTCTCCAATGGGAGAGGTGGAGACTTCACTGCAGGCTTGAGACCTATAAAGTATCAGCGGCAGAATGAGAGGTGTCACACAGCGTAGCCCCTTGCTTTGATCTAAGACGGGGACAGAGGGTCATCTGGCAAGCAGGAAT
>NW_005842575.1:639751-667943 GCF_000455745.1 Alligator sinensis
TGAGAGACACCTTAATGAAGCACCTTTTTGTCACTGCCTTGGTGCAGTCAGGGGAAGGGAGTGGGGCAAGTTCATAGCCTGCCATGTATTTACCGTATCCTGACTCTTCCTAACACAGCTTCGGGCTACACACATCTTATGAAGGAACGCCACCATTGGAGTAGCTATCATTTTAGAATTGCTCAAGAGACTTAACTAATAATTAGCCTGGATGCCAGAGACATCAAAACCAGGCTACAAGAACCTGTAACCAAATGACAGTAATTGTGTGGCTCAGTCTTTAAAATGCTGTTCATTATTGGAGGTCACTCCCAGGAGCTCCCAAGTCACATGAAGATGAACATCTGCTGTAGCCTCCTTGGATTATTAGTCATTCCAGGTGAGATGAATGTCTTCGATTTTCATTAAGTATGTGCATTAAAGTCACTACATCTCTCTGCATACATCTAGAAGGCTGGGCTGTGATTATGCTAAAGTTAAGTGTCCTGCTTGTTGCTCTCCGGCTGTTCCTCCCCTGGCTCTCTCCTTACTTCCATAGAATATTTTTGCACAGCAAGTGCAGGCAGGCAGAGTCTCCCAATTGTTGCTGAGACTGGCCTGTCTAGAAACAACCCTCCTCCCACCGTTGCATTTGTAGTGACTTGTGGGTACTGGGTAGAGATCACCTGGGATTTCACATGGCAGCCAGTAATTTTCACCCCAAAAGACAGAGGGAATGACTGGTATAATGAGTCACTGTGGTTCAGGAAACCAGTACCATTCTTTTATAAATCCTCACCAAGACAGAAGCTGGGTCTGTAACCCTGCTTCTTCAGCTCTGGAAACACAGGTCTCTCTCTCTCTCTCTCTCTCAAGCCAGGGAAGTCCAACTGCTGGTGCCTGAAAGTTTACTGTGTGGTCCCCAGGCTCCTACTCAGCTGCTGCTCCCCTTATTGCTTCAGCTGCTGCTGAAATGCCCTCGGACTGTGGTCCTCGAGCACACGACTGCTCTCTTGAGGAGAGTAGCTCTGTCTGCTCTCCCCACTGCCTGGGCACGTGCCCTGTGATCTCACCTGCCACATCTTGTTCTTAAAATTGTTACAGCCCCTCAACTCAGCTGGGGAGGGGGGTAGCTCGCATCTGTTCTTTGCACAGTAGTCTCTCAGGCCTGGCTTGCCTATGCACCTTACCTAAGCTCGTGGTAATCCTGCATACTGCCGGTCATTCCCACTTGCAAAACTCCTGCCTCTAGGCTGTTTCCTTTCTCACTGTCTAGTCCCTTTGGCCAAGCTTCTTATATACTCCCAGGAGGAGGTATGGCTCCCACCCTGGGCTGGCATCCTTAAAGTTACAGGATCTTTTTATACATCCTTTTATATATAATAGGGATAGGGGTTCCCATCTCTTAAATTCCCCTACCTTGGGGGTCTTTAAGAGAAGGCTGGATAGGCATCTGGCTGGGGTCATCTGACCCAAGTGCTCATTCCTGCCCAGGCAGGGGGTTGGACTCGATGATCTGTCAAGGTCCCTTCTGACCCTAGCATCTATGAATCTATGGGTCTCTAAGCTCTTCCCCCTCACTCAGCTTTCACTTTCTGCTCCTGCCCCAGGGGGTAGAGCTGTACAGCCCAGGCAACATGGAAGCCTGTGGCATGGTGCAGTGAGGGAACTGAGGTGGGGGTTGCCCATGCGCGTGGTGCAGAGGGGGCACCAGCTGACCACGGGGTACAATGGGTGTCCTCATGCACAATACAGCAATGTGGTGATGTGTTAACGTGGTTGCCTGCATGTGTGGTGCAGTCTGGAGGCCCAGGGATCACTAGTGTGGCCTTCACTGGTGTAGCGTGAACAACACATGGCCCTCAGCTGCCTAGAATTTGGACAGGCTTGTCTCAAGCTAAAAGAGAACTCTTACAGCTGGTAGCAGTGGTAGGTCCTTTACTCTGCACTGGACAGCCATGAGACACCTGCAGAGCATCCAGCCTATGCTTTCATGTAGTCTAGAAATCTTAAAGGATGTCAGCAATCTAGTAAAACCAAGTCCATGGGGAGAATTATAACATGCTCTGTTGTCTGAAAACATTAGAGTCTTGCCATAGTGGGGACAAGCTGCTAATTCCTGTCCAACAAACAGCTTTTAGGCCCTTGCTCAAGCACTTGGTTCTGGAGGCAGACCATCTTATTTGTCATGACCCTTCTCTCCAAGCTGTTTGAAAAAAAGATTTTGAGAAGCTTATGGCAAAGCAAACTAAAGCCATTAGCTTTCTTCAGTCTCTTTATAGCACCCTGCAGTCCTGGGTTATTTTTTTTTCTGCAACCAAAACACAGACTTATTTTTGATTTTTTGATTTTCAGTTAAGGAAAAAAAAAATAACCATGGACAAAACCAAGAAAGAACAAAGGTCAAGTCTCCAGGAGACCACATGGTGTTTTTCTCCTTTACAATATGCTGTCTCACTTCTACATCACAAAATGGTGGCTGCCCTTCAGATCGTAGACGTAGAACGCTGAAGGGAAAGCATAGCAAAAGAACCGTGACAGCTTTGTAGTTGCATACATCATGGATCTGGCACCAACTGCATGAGCCTCACTGGATGATGACCTCTTTTAATGGCTGAAGGAACATCAACAGAATATTTAGATCCATCAACCATCTTTGATGCCGTCAACCATGACATTGTGTTGAGTAGGCATGTCCTTTCTTTTGAGAGACTCCAGTGGTTGCTAATTTGCAATTACCTATTTATCTTACAGGTGTTGTGCAGAGTACTGACAGATGCTGTTGTGTTAACCTTTCATCCCAAAAAAGGGCTAGGGAATGTGGAAAATTAGAATTCCTTCCTTCCCAGCATGGTCTTCTGATTAGGCCAATTCTCCCTTAATAATTTACTCACCTCATCCCAGAGAGGTTTTGTAGCCATTGCAAACGTAAATTGATCTAGACATTTTCAAACAGGCTGCTATTCTTTCAGGTGCTATCTCTCTCATTGCTTTTGGCCACCTGAACAAATAAACTTTAATGCATATTATTCATTTAATTTGTTTCTGTGGTTCTAATAAGTTAGGTAACACCTTTCCCGGAGCACACTCCATTACCATGCAAATGAGCAATTTCTACAAGGAGCTCATTAGTACCATGAGAAGTCAGAGGGTCTTGTTTCATGGCAAAGCCTATTTTTCTGGAGCAATAAAGATCCCAGGGCCAGTTTTAAGCTGAGCAGAGAAAAGCAAAAGTAAAAATCAAGAAGATGAAAGCAGGGGTATCAAACTCATCTGGTCCTGTGAATGAGTGGCGGGAGGCCAGTCCAGTGGATAGATCAGGCCCATGAACCCCTCCATCCCCACCCTGTATGCCAGATCCACTACATGCAGCACCTATTCTAGCCACTCTAAGACCCACATTTGGAAGTGGAGTGGCCAGACCAGCTGGGGCATGTGGCACAGATCTCAGAGTATCCAGAACAGGTACCACATTAAAGGCAATCCAACCAGGGTACACACTGCATGGAGCACAGATCCCAGACTAGCCAGAGTGCATGCCACACTCCATGCAATGCCCATTCCAAGATCTATGCCACAGGCAGTGCCCTCTGCCCATTGGTCTGGACTGCATCTTGTGTGGCATGTGTCCTGGACCAGGTGGGCATGTGATATGGATCCCAGAGAGGCTAGAATGAGTGCCACGTGCTGGACACATCCTGGGCTCTTCCCCTGGGGTTTGTCCAATGTGCGGATCAATTTAAACTGAAGGGCAGCACAGGGGGCCTAATAATGGGGCTCTGCAGTTAGATCTGGCCCATGGGCCATGTCTTTGACACTCCTGGATTAAAGGATTGAAAATCTGAAGAAGGTTGGGATGCCACCTGTTTCAAATTACAATAAACTTCCCAATTCATCATGCATAAGGCTTATGAAAATAAGTTATTTTATTACTATACTTACTCAAATACAAGCAGAGATCCCCACCCCCCTCCCCATAATTAGCATAGGGGAAAAAAAGCCTCTCATCTTACCTTTGCATACAAGGAAACTGCATTAAATATATTGTCTATCTTTGAACTGCTGGTAAAAGCAACATATGCTTTTAATAAAATGAAAACCAACTCTGAAGTTGATCAAATGCAGCCAACACTGAACATGACTATAAGACAAATGACCCCTATTGGGCAAACAGGCTGATGGAAACCATTTTTTGTGGGCCTTAAAAAAAACCCAACCAGACAGGTATTCCCTCCACAAGGAACCAGCACCAGGATTAGAGATACTGTAATACCAGGCCAACACCAGGAGGGCCAGAACCAGCCCTAACACATTTTTCTTAGTACCAATAATAATTGATCTTAGGTAAAAGGCTGCAAAGATAGGTCAACAGAGCCCATTTGAGTAAGCTTTATATGAGTGCCCATTGCATGCAGTCTCCCTCAATGCCAACTCTTTTCAAGTCATTGTGAGCCACAATATTGCATACATTTTGACTTCCTCTTCACTCCCACAGCAGGGCTGCACTCCCCCCCCCCCCCCCCCCCCCCTCTCCTCCCTCTCCCCCCCCCCCCCCCCCATTTCTAATGATTCCTGTTTCTTCATAAGCCCTAAATGTCTGGAAAACATTACCAAATGGGGGCCCCAAACAGTTCACTCAGAGTCCCTCTGTCACCCCCTCTCTCAACCTGTCATATATGACTAGTGTGGCCCTGCCCCCCATGGCCACATCCAGACATGCGTGGGCATTTGGTTCCCCAGGGACAAGTAGCAGTGGTGTACCTTATGCTGCCATTGGTTGTCTCCAGAGAACTCCTGTGCCATGCATGCTCTGGTGCACGGCAAGTTACCCCAAGTGGGGTAGGGGAGGCTGGGGCCAGCACTGGGCTGGCCCCAGCAGCCTTACCTGGGGTCCTGGGGGCCTCCCTGGGCTGCAGCAGCATGGAGCCTGGCCAGCAGCAGAACATGGCTCTGGCCAGCCAGGGTCTGGCTTTGCACCACTCCATTTTATTTTTACTTGGGTTTTTTTGACCCCTGGATATACAGGGGTCAAAAAACCCCTCTGCACTGCTCCCTTGCAGTGGGGAGAACGGCATGTCTGTCACGCCACATACCACGCAAACACGCTTAGACATGGCCCATGACGTGAAGCTGGACTAGGCTGCTCTATAACTCATCTGCCTATACATTTTTGGAGGATCCCAGGACTCATAACAAGAGCACTTGGATACAGACATGAGTAGGGGCTAATTAGCACATGGATCCTTTGTGGCAGGTATCTGGAGTATACACACACACACTGAGCAGTGCAGAGCTGCGGACTCACCATGGCTTGAAATGCTGTTGATTCTGCTGGGCCCTAGCCAAATAAATGACATGGTAAATCATGAGCCTTTTGGTTTGGGACTAATATCATGCATAGCCTGTACTATATTTAAGTAGATGCCAAACCGCTACTCAAAATTCTGGAGTACCTGTGCTAAAACGTGCAACAGTTTAAAAAAAGACAAGATATATCAATTCTGAATGAACTAAGTCTATGGGTACTATATTCAAATTACTATGTTTATTTCAAGGTCATTTTTTTTCATATTTGTTCCTCACTTCCATGTGCTCAGGGAATACAGGGTCTGACAGTAAGGAGTGGGGAAGGGACTGCAAGAGAAAGAAGTTGGTGGAGCAGGGGGCAAAGGGGCTACTTGACCCCAGGCTTATTTTCTCTACTGTGTGACCAGTGGGAGGGGAACTAATTCAAGACAAACCTCCAATAATTACATCCTATACCTGGAAAATTATAAAAACTTTTTAAATTTTCCATATAGAGCATGTAATTATCAGGGGTCATCTTATAATCAGGATCATCTTATATTTGTGAAATATGGCATGCATACTGGAGTAATTGCAGTGGAGTGACCATCTAGGCAACAAAACTTTTAGTGGATCATATCTGCTTTTGGCACTTGCTTGTGTCTAAATTGGTATTAACATTCATATCATGAATCAACCCTAAAGTGAACAAAGTGTGAGGAGAATTATGAAGCCCGGGCAAGTGGCACTGTTTACTTGTTTCCATTACAGGAACACAAGTGAGTGCTCAGTTCCACTCATTCTTCCAACACATCAAAGATGCACTTTTTAATGCAACATTGACTAAGCTTTGGGACTCGTTGCTGTAGGATGTTATTGCACCAAGATAAAAAAGGGGGAGTCCATTAAAACAGGGATCTACAGTGACTGTATTGGGACTAACTGGGGATTTGTTAGTCCCCTGTGTTATAACAACATAGGAACAGAGGGCCTGAAGGGGCATCCTGGGCCATGAAGCCCACTCCTTCATTCACAGGTAACCATTTGTCCAAAAAAGTCTGCTCCTGTCCCTCTCAGACATCCCAGCCATAATGAGGAAAAACAAATATGCATACCTTACAACAGGGGTGGGCAATTATTTTGGGTGGAGGGCTGCTTACTGAGTTTTGGCAAGCCATCGAGGGCCACTTGACAGGCAGGCAGAGGCAGATAAATATTAATTTTCTAAATTCTTTAGGTGCCCCGTGGGCCAGACAGAATGGCCTGGCGGGCCGCATCCAGCCCGTGGGCTGCATTTTGCCCACCCCTGCCCTACAATGTGCCACGTATAAAGAACAAGAGAGACCAAGGCACTCCAATTTTGTACATTGTCAGAATATCACTCTTCCTCAGAAGTAAAAGTCTCTGTCAGAGCCAGGGTAGCTTACCAGGCTAGGCGGTTTGTGAGCTCTTGCCCACAAACATCTTTATGTTTCTCTTCTTATGGAGCACATCTTGCACCTGTTTAATCAGCCCACAGAGCGGTTTTCATCAGCACATGGTTGGGGAGAGCCTGATGCTGAAACGTCTCTGGACAGGGGTCAGTTACAAGCAGGATACATTTTCTTTTGTCCCAGCTTGCTCTGGTTTAGAATCACTACTAACAGCAGCGACGGATGTTTAGAGCAGAGCTTCCTGTAAGGAAGCATTGCTAAAGCAAAGTAAATATAATGAGATGACAGAGAAGGGAGAACAGCTCCACTTCTCAAAAAGAATTTCACCAACATATTTGCATTTGAAAAAAACCTCATCTTGTTAGTAGCAAGGAAACAGATTGTGAGAGATTCAGCAACCAAAATATTGCAGAGGGATGAAATATAAAGATACCCCCCAAATCTACCAGATTTTTCCAGTGCAAGAAATGTATAAACAGGCTCACGGGAGCAACCCACCCAGCGTGGCTTCATTGCTTCATCATCTGACCCCAGTGCTCTTTCCTGCCCAGGCAGGGAGTCGGACTCAGCGATCTGTTGAGGTCCCTTCCGACCCTAGCATCTATGAATCTATGTATTAGTGGGGCTGGGAAATCATCTTGGGTTAGCATTGTGCAGGCATGTAGCTGAAGTAAAGACTTAAGAGGTTTTATCCACGGAGTCCTGACGTGTAAACAGTGATCCTGGCTGCTAATGCAGTACAAATAATGGTGAAAATTCAACAAACCAGTTAATTAAAATTATTCAACTACAGACCTATGTCTGTGTTTTTTACCAGCTTTAGCTTTCCCACCCATTCGCTCTGGATCAGGGGTGGATGTGATTCAGCAACCTGGAAGTGAAAGATTAAGTAACCCACCTGGCATTTGAAAATGCCTTTCCACTGCCTTTACTCTCCAGTTTTGCTTTTTACATCATGAGGGTATTGGAGAACCAAAATAAAACGCCTGAGTGTTTTGCAGTATTGGGCAAATTTAAGTTGGAAAGAACTGATTTGGATTGTCAGATGGCTAGAAACACTAAAGTTTGAGAAGGAGACAGGTTTATGTGAACCAGACTTCCCAGCCCCGCTCACAATTTTAGCTCACGGTATAATTACCCTCGTTATCATCCTTATTTCTACAGCAACTGGTTGGGATGTGAGAAGCTGAGGATGGTGGATTCCAGGTGAAAAACAAACAAGAGCAGCAAAGGCACCCTTACATAATTGCATGTGACAACCCCCTTTCCTGCTTGTGTGATGTGGCTCTTTCCCATGCTTGGAGGTAACACGTACGGAACGGTGTTTGATCAGCTTTCATCTGAAAGCTGAATCCACTCTGCCTGCTTCTGTGAGAAATCAGCCCAAGGTTTCGTCCTTCTGATTTGTCCAGCTTGTGCCAGGACTTGTGTATTCCAGGCACTGCGTGGAGCTGAGGTAGAGTGCAGTGTCTGTAACGCACTGCAGTGGAGCTGAAGCAGTTAGTATGCGGCTGGATCTGCCTCTTCTCTGCCATCCCTGGCTGATTCATTAGGCTCAGACTATTCAAAAGGTTGGAAATTAAATTTAGGTCAGAAATGTATTTAGAAAAGAAACCCCCTGTTGCAGTTACACGATGACTCTGGGTGTGCTGCCATCACAACAGTGTGGACCTGCAGAATCATGCTGCCTGCCGTCCTCAGGCCATTTTTACAGCCTAGGAGTTCCCCAAAGCTGCTTTTTGTAAATATTACTTTTTTCACAGGAAGCTCTTTCTCTTTCAAATTAACTCTGATAAATAGTTAATTTATAAGCCTTCTGGTGGCTCTGTTCATTGAAGCATCCAAACAGGAAAAAGCTAGGACTCCTCTATACCACAAATGTCAAACTTACCTGAGGTCAGACCTGAACCAGCGGTAGCTGTCCTGGATCTGGCATTGGTGGCAGGGCCAAGGGGTGGTGGTATGAGTCTAGGGGCAGAAGTGGGAGCCTGGAAGCCATAGGGTGAGTGAGCCCTAGATCATGGGCAGAACAAGGAGCAGCCGTCTCAAGTTGCAGCAAGGGAAGTTTAGGTTAGATATCAGGAACAAATTTCTCACTAGGAGGGTAGTAAAGCACTGGAACAGGTTACTCAGAGAGGTGGTAGAAGCTCCATCCTTGGAGGCTTTTAAGACCTGGCTAGATAAAGTCTTGGCTGGGTTGATCTAATCTGGGCTGCTCCTGCTTTGAGCAGGGGTTGGATGAGATGACCTCCTGAGGTCCCTTCCAACCCTCATTTTCTATGATTCTATGGGTTTGAAAAGGAAAAACCCAAGCCAACCCTGAAATACAAGGTCATGTTGCTGGAGACGTTTGGAACAAGTGGCTGACACACTGACTGGCCAAGATCCGACGTGGCAATGGGGTAGGAGGGTGGTGAGGTGGCCTTTCCACCAGCATTGGGGGTCACACTTCAGCCAGGCAGTTTTAGGCCTGTGGGTTCTGCCCCACTGAAGTCAGGGCCTTGCCTTGATGTTTCTTCCACAGGGGCTGATGAAAACCATCAGTTTCCAGGGGACTCCTGAAGAAAATTATACTCAGTTGGCAGACTGTTTTTACTGATGAACTGCTTGGCCATTATAATTATTGACTACCCTCCCATTCCAGAAAATGAGCTCAGCAGGCATGGGCTGCTCTTCACCTTCTTCCACAGGGCTGAAGGGAGAGGAGTGAATGCAAGTCTTCCCTGCAGCATAGGTAGCAACTCCAGGGTGTTCCCCCCATACCTTTTGCCTCATGCCTCCCAGCGCATCCTCAGGCCACATTGTTTTCCTCTTTTTTCACAGCTAGATTACAACTCTAGACAGGGGGTGGGAGTGGAGGACACTGGAGTTCTGCTGCTCCTTTCTGTGCCCGGGTTGAGATGCTCACACATTGTTGGCAGTTAACAACTACATTCATGCTACCAAGCCTGCCCCATGATTATACTGGGTGTAAAAATACGGGTCTTCAGGAGACTGTAGAGCAGTGTGAGGCACTCCCCTCAGTTTTAGGGGTTATCTCCATCACAACACTACAGTTCTACCCAGGTAGGTTGCAAGAGATTGGGATGCCAGCCCAGGGCAGTCAACAGCTCTGGCACCCATCCTGCTTCAGTGGCCTGCTTGATGGAGCATTTTAAGCAAAGAAAATCCAAGTGCATTACCTCCCAGCTGAAGCGTGGGTGGTCCAGCTTACTCCCTCCTACCCCTGCTGTAAACTTTCCATTTCATTGATAAAAGCAGCCTGCTTTATGCTTCATCTGTTCCCTGCGACTTCCCCCTCCCTAAAGGGGGTCAGCAGGAGAGAGAAGCAAGAGCTTAGCTTTTTGCTTTCCCCACACCAGGCCCTGTCAAACATCTCAGCAGCAAGCCCTGTGCCTCCAGGCATCATGGAGTTGAGGTTCTTAGATCTTTCAGGGAGGGGGTAACTCTACTCTTCCGCCCTTCCTCCAGGAGATCTCCAACTTTCTTGGCTCTAGCCGAGCAGCAATCTGCTTCAATAGAACCTGCTTGAAGAAAACAGTAGCACGGGAAAAGATAAGATAGGACAGGCACCAATTCCAGTCCACGTAGCTGCTGCTTGGGACGTCTTGTGAAATAAATCCAAATACTCCTCCATTCCCAAGTGATGATACCACCTCTCTGAATAGAAAGCCAGCATGGCTGCTTTGCTTAGGCCTGCGATTAGCCTGTCTGAGGGAGGCAAGTTAATTTTAAGCTGGGAAGGCAGCACTTATCTGTGATGGAAATGTCGCTTTCCCAGAGTGTGACAGCTGGGACTGGTGTTTTTTACTGGTGTTATGATATTCTGTACATTAGAACAAAAATGATACAGGCAGCTCTTCAACTAACAGACAAATTTCCAAAGCTTTGGCACTCTAATGACTGGCTGCATAAGTACCTAAGAAAATAGATTTATTTCCCTCTTCTTCTCAATGTGAGGTTCACTATGGCCGGGAATTCATCAACTGAGACTAAACCGTGTCCGGAAGAGGAGACTCAGTTTGGGTGCAGTAGATTTTCAAGGGGCATTTGTGCAGGGTGGTCATGTAAGTAGGTGACAAGTGACAGAGTGCAGCAAAATTGTGAATAATGAGCATGTCCAGTCGATAGAGGCGAGTTTGGGGGTTTAAATCCTGTCCTTGTCTTCATTTTGTTTATGGCAGGGCTGTCTAACTGGCAGCCTGTGGTCTCCCATTCAGCTGCAGCTCTTCCCAACACTCCTGCTGCTGTTGGGGAAGGGGGATCAGGTTGGGGTAGGGGCAGGGTCCCTCAGCTGCTCAGAAGTTGAACAGGTCTAGCTTATAGGTCTCCCAGCTACTACTGGTTGGCGTGTCACTCTCAGCAATGGCTTGTGTGTATAACTTTCCTACAAGTAGTTCATTTTTTTAAAATGCCATCAACTCTATCCTCCGATTCATTAGAACATTTCCCACAACGGGGCAATAATTGCTCAGTGTTACTATGCAGGAGTCCCGAGCTAGCTGGGATGCAGCTGCTGCTAGAAGAACGAAGAAAAGTCTGTATGCTGACTCCCATGCTCACACATCCTGTTTCCAGCTTTCTAGCAGCATGGCCTCTCCACTGGTGGGCCAGAAATGCCAGGAGCACCCCCTAAGCCACCAGACTAATTCCCTATCATCAGTCTGCTGCTACTATGTTTGGGATATCTTGCTGAAAGCCAAGAAATTGTAGATTAAAAAAAAATCTTTATTTCCTTACCAGCCATCATTAGCTGTAGTGACACACGCTAAGTATAACCTGTTTTTATGGACTGCTGCATGGTTTTTGATTGATGTCCTAATGGAACACACAGTTCCTTCACTAAAGCGTTAACCATCATGGGCCCTTTGTCTGCGAACACTGAAAGCTTAATGGAAGCTTCTTCCATGAATTATGGGCATGAGAACTTCAGACCTTTCAAGGCCGGATCTGCAGTTTCTAGCAGTGGTCCCCACCACATATAATTGCTTATATTCAATATCAGCATTATTTTCTATCCTGCTGAAATCTGTATAGCTCCATTCTCTCAGCTATTTGGTATGACTTGACATCACTTCAGTTTGATATCCATGTCTTACTCCATATTCTATGTAATACAGCCATTTAAACTGGCAGTGAGAAAACTGTAAGAGAGCCACCATTTCATCAGTATGCACCTTCCTCAGTGCAGAAGGAAAAAAAATAGGAGTGCTGACCACAGACTGCCTGATAAAAGAAACCAGCCATGGCTTCAGACTAATGAAATGCTACAGAAACTGGGGCAAAGGATTCTGGGAGGCACCAGAGGAATAGCTGCTGATGAGAGACTGATGCGAGGCTACGGTTTGGAAGAAGCTGGAAGCCTTTCCAAGAGTACAACTTAGCCTGATCTTAAATTAGTCATCTTCTCCTAAATAAACATATCAGAAAACACAGCGCAAACTACCAGCCCCAACAATTCCAATCGAGTGACCAATAGAGCAAAGAGGAGACAACTGTGAAGAGATCCATCATTTTATTAGTTCCTTTTTTAAATGGCCTAGACAGAAGCAAATTTAAAAACACTATTTTTAAAGGGAGTAAAATATCAAGAGGCTGAAAATAAAACCACAAAGGAGGTGTCACAGGGCTCGCAAAACATGAAGCAGTCAGTAAAAAAACAGCTCTACTGCTTAAGCTCTCAGCAAAGCTGTACCATCCCTGCCAATAGAACAGCACTTGATACAGCCTCTAAAGCTCTGCAGCACAAACTCCTTTCATCACTCTGTCTTACAGTAGCACTGGATAACAAAAACACAACAATTAAAAAAGCAACACTTGAAAGATAAAACATTACAAAATATGATATTGCTAGAGAGGCACTGGTAAAATGGTTTTTATTTGACTAGCGAGTGCCATGCTAAACATCAGGATTCACATCTCGGCATAATTTCTTTTACAATTATTATTCAACCCCTTAGATCCGGGTGAAAATAAACCTAGTGATACTGGTTCCCTGGTGCTGTCTGGCTGTGAGCTCAGTCTGCAATGCTGGGGCTTGGACTAGGGCAGAGAGCAGTGACAGTATATTCAAGGTATTCTCTTGGTGAGTCAGTGCTTGGATCCTTGGAAGGGTTTTGTTACACTGACAATGAGCAAATGTGTGCCTGAGCCAAGACTGTCACAACTGGGCGCTTCAAGTTACGCCTGACCTTGAAGTGCTGAGAACCAATGGCATCCAGTGAAATGCTAGGAAAGCACCTCAGAACATCAGGTCACTTTAAAGGTGTTTACCCTGAAGTCCCCATGGCCTCCCTGTGTGCACAAGTTGTGTCCGTCTAGGGAGGATGGGGGCAGGTGAAAAAGGGAGAGCAACACGGACAGACTGGTCCTTCCAAAGAAAGGACTAAATTCTCTGATCTTTAAAACAAGAGGTTGGAAACCCAAGATCTTTACCCAAGTTTCAGCAGAGAAGGGTCAATTCCTTTCCAGAGCCTTCGCCTTCCACTCTTTTCCCGTGAATCTGCAGTCTCCCATCTGCACCCTCAGACACAACTACAGCGTCTTGGGCTGTCTGCTCCTGGGCTCCTAGTTGTGTTGGAAAACCATCTCAAACACAACTTGGCCAAAATACATGGTTGGGCCTGAGTTGCATGGCTGAGTCACAGTAAGTTATGGCTACATACCCAGTCAAGAAGTTGTGCTAGAGGCCTGTTAGGAGGGCACAGGATGGAAGGAAAGAGACATACAGGTGTTCTGAAATAGACCCACCGGTGCATGACCGTCACCAGCAATGGGGTCACTACCTCACTATGCCAGTTTTATAAGCCAAGTCATGTTCAACTAACTGCCTGTTCACACACCCCTGCATCTAGAGTCTCTCGCAGCATTCACAGCCTTGTCATGACTCACTCTCTCCTCTTTACAATGCTGAGGAGAGAGGCCTCACTGGACATAGAGTGCTCCAATCCTCCCAGAGCACAGACCTAGATTTCTTCAGGCTAGGCTCCCCGGCTTGTTGTAAAGAATAGGCCGAACGCTCTCAGGGGGAGGAGGTAGCTATTGGGCCAGGGGGCAGAGGCAGAGCAGCAGCCAGCTTGGGTCACCCTGAAGAGGAATTTCATTTTGCAAACTTTCTCATTCAACATATGCACTCTCTCTCTCTCTCTCACACATACACACACAAACACATACACACACATGCACCCACCATGGCCCTGTCCCTTTTTGGCATACACAGTTTTAAGTCCCACGTCAGTGGGCAAGATGCCTGAGATGAGCTGTTCCAAGCCCCCCAGCCCCTGCATGACCAACTCTGCAGGGGAGGGAGAGATGCAGTTTGGTCTTTTGTTTCGCTATGGAGTCTCTTATTAAAATCTGTCTTTTTAAAAGCTGCCATGGCAGGAAAGGGTTAATCAAACATGTCCTCGAATACACGCCGCCCCATGGCTATATACACCTCTTTCTCCTCTGGGGTCATTTGGGCCACCAGCTCGGGGCGCTGGCTCACTTGAATGTATGAGTATGGACGTCCTGCCACCATGAGCGTGGGGTCCTCTGTCACCTCCTCAAACTCCTCATCATCCTCTTCATCTTCCAGCCCATACACTGTTGTGGCAACAGGCTGGCGGGGCGGGGTCTCCTCTTCTGATTCGCTTGTCTCGCTCTCAGAGTCGCTGGCGTTGGCACTCGAGATGGCAGCACCACCTCCCACTGCGGCGGCGGAAGCAGAGGGGGTTTTCTTTTCATGGATGAGCAGGGCACGCATCACCTCCTCGTTATCGTCCAGAGCTGCTCGGCCATCCTCACGCTCCTGGAATGTGTCCAGATCCCGACCACCTGCAAAAAACCAGGAAAGAATGGTTGGCTCTCAGTGCTATCACAGTAATAACAGAGGGTCTGGGAGAGAGAGACATCTGCCCCCAGGTGGTAGAGCTTCAGGAAAGCTCAATGGAAAGTTACTCGTGGGCTCTGAAACTTGGCTTCCAAATTCCAAGCCCATGTGCCTCAATAGCGTAGCGGCAGTGCTAGCTGCCCCAAGAGGAAGATCCAATGGAAGTGTTGTCAGTCTGAGGAACATCATCTCAATGCATAAATGGTTGCTATTGCACATCATTCAACAGGTAATTGCCAGACCACTTCTCCAATCCCATCCTTGAACTGGTAACAGCAGTGCTTCAAAGGAAGTGCAATGGCTGGAAATGCAAAGGATTCTGGATGCACCCAAGTCCCAAGATACCATATAGAAACCCATGAACAAGGGGAATGGAGAGTAGGGCAGGCAGAGGCTTCTCTTTTAGAAAAGGGAGGTTCAGGGCCGAGCGCTACAATTACTATAATATTCCGGCAGCCTGAATTTATGGCTCCCTAGTCTTTAGGATCACCTGACAGAGAAAAGTAAGGACAGTTTTAATGTTAAAAACAAATAAATATAAACATATACACACAAAAACATGGCTCTTTTGGCCTTTTATTACTAGTTATTTGCTATGAATAACCATAGTGCATCCAAGCATTGGTCTGAAGCATGCTACAAAAAAAGAAAATAAAAATGACAGTAGCTCCCACAGAGCTCACAATCTGACTATCAGACAGAAAAGTCCAGACAAACGTGGACAGACAGAGTTACTAGGAAACAACGAGGCAATATTTGTCAGTATGAAAAGCAGCAGCGCTACTATGCAGCAAGGGAAAGTTGTCACAGGAACTCAGTGTTATTCAATGGCATCCATCCTCCAGGGTACATGGAATTAGGTAACTCCTTTAAGGCATATGCCACCAAGTGTGCAAAGACTGTATCAAAGGACCACTATTTTCCAAGCTGACATCCTCTGTAAGGGTTGGGCTTATGTCTTGCTTCCTAGCTCTACCTCACTTGAATTGCAGGATTGCAGCGCCCCAGCTGAGAGATGTGTGGCCAGCTGAGAGATGTGCCCCAGCTGAGAGATGTGTGGCTTTGCTGTTCAGTAGCTGAAAGGATTTGACATAGTTTGGATAAGCAGGATGTCTACAGTTCAAGGACTCAAATACAACATTCCATTAAAATGAAGGCTTTGCTACAGAAAAGCTCCAAAAAAACCATCTCTTATCAGATTCCGATGCTGGTTGAGAGCTCGAATCCACCCAACACAAATAAACCAATAAATTCATTCCTGCCTGTGGCTGGGGGTCAGGCTAGATGATCTGTTCAGGTCCCTCCTGACCCTAGCTACTATGAAACTATGAAACCCCCAGGTAGTCTGGAAAAAAACCCAGAATTATTTTTTTAAAGGATTTTTAAGAACCTTATGTGAAATGAAGGGACAAAAACTAGGACAAATTCCCCACACCAAATTTATCCTCTTACACCAAGAGACAATGAATATGAATGATTGCTTGAGCTGAGCCAACTGGATTCTGCTGTCAAACACTAAAGCCCCTTGCCCTCCTCCTCAGACAATCCCCTGATGACCTTTAGACCAATTCTAGCTACTGAAGTTCTACCTCCAGGCCTCACACTAACACTCAACAGCATCCAAAACTGCTTAATAACCAAATCATGAATTATACTTTGTCCACCCTCTTAGGAGAAAACAGCACTTACCATTTGGTCATCTGTTTTGGTTTTTTTGGTATGTGGTAAGGAGGAAGGAGTGCTAATTTGGGAAAGAAAATCATTGAGGAAAAACTAAGCTACATGAGGTCTTGGTCACTTCTCTTTTGTGGGACTGAATTCAGATCTGAGCTTCAGCAAAAATCCTGTCTTCTCCACTCGTATCTCAGTCCTTATTTGACTGTTCTCCGTTTGTGGAATAGTGCTGTCAGAAAAGGGTCTGCTGAGAGAAGATGCAAGCCTCAGGAAATTAGGGTCAGTCCCATCAATAGTTTTGAGCATCCAAGACACTTCTGGAAGGAACTATTTAGCAGGGAGCCAGTGCAAAGACCAGCACACTATGAGACACACATGGCGTATGGTCTTACTGTAGCGTATGATGGCGTACAACAAACAAGGCTGAAGATCTAAATACATATAATGTGTGTGTGGATTTCAGTAGAGTCTGGGCGTTTCCCAGGCAGTTGGAAGTGGAAGAAGGGATTTTTTGCCACCATACCTTTTTGAGCAATGTCACTGTCACTGTATTTTTTGCAGCCATACCTTTTTGAGCAATGTCACTGTCACTGAAGGCTACCAGTTGGTGTCCTATGTTCTTTGCGTGGTGTTCATCAGCTTTGTTACAGTAGACGACTCAGGTGTTGTGCACTCATGTTTGCCAGTCAGGGAAGATGGGAAGGGCCTGGATTGTTGTTAGCACTTCCATGACTTGGCAAAGAGGGCATAGTCTTGGAAAGAGGGAATTGTTTACAGCTCTGTGTTCAGCTGCTCGTTCCTGGAGTTCCAGAGGTTATTCAGAGGTTTCTTTGTGGCTGCTCTCCAAGCCCAGCTTTACCGAATGGTTTACAACCCGGAAGGGTACTGTGAAACGTGATGTTGCTGCTTGTATCATTCAGAAGTGAGCTGCCTTTGTCTCCTAAATAGCAGTGGTATAAGTTTGTAAAAATTCTCTGTGCTAGACAGTATCAGCTAATGTTTTCTGCCAATGAGGTCCAAAATTTCTTCCTTCCTGCCTTTTTCTGCTGCATGTCATTGTCACCCAAGAACCATGGAGATCTGTGTGGGTTGTGTGGTGGGTGAAGGCACCATGGTGCCAGACTGCTGGTAACAGCAGTCAGGGGTGTAGCTGCAGATCAGGAAGAACAGGCAGTGATACCTACTGTCTGTAAGAGGTGAGCATAGTAACATACCAGACAGTAAAACAGAGGGCATCTTAGCAGTGCTATCTGATGAGATGGAAACAACCTGCATCTGCAGCACTTCTGACTTTCAGCACACCTTGATCTAAACAGAGTTCTTCTGGGTCAACCCTTGTACCTCTCATGAAAGAAATACAGGGACTGCAGGAAGCAGTGGATGCTCTTCATTGCATGCACTGAAGCACAACGTTAAGTGAAAGGCAGCTGGAGAGATCAACCTTTTGGATGAGATCTAAACCAAAGCCCTGACCACTTGTGGAGAGGTTCCAGCGTCTCCCACATCAGAAAAGCAGTGTTAAGTCTGGTACACCTTGGCCAAATTCCAACAGGAAAAATTAAAGATTCTGTTCCCACAAATTCCCCTTACAGCTTTCTCTAGATATGACGAGACATCATTTGTCCGAACCAGTTATTCAGCAGCCACATCTACATGAGATGCTTAAGCCTCTGTTCCACAGCCAGACTTAACGCTAAACTGACAAGACTCAAAGGAACCCAGTAGGGCTGTGCGAAGCTTTAGTAGCCGATTTGATCCAGAGGAGATTCAGCCTGATTTGGCGGCCGAATCTCTGAATCCGAATCAAATCAGGAGACCAATTAAAAGGTCCGAATCAAATCGGAAGCCTCCAAATTGATTTGGAAAAGATTTGGCTGAATTTGCCCATAGACTAAACAGGCAGCTGTCCTCACCACGCTGGACACAGCTGCCTCCAGCTGGTAAGTCTGTTGTGGTGAGGGGAGAGGGCGCAGGGAGGGCAGATCAACACCTCCACAGCGAGGGAGGGATTGGGGCTGGGACAAGCTGCCCAGCCAGGGTGGGGAGGCACAGGACTCAGGGAGAGGGGCTCCCACCACTATGTACCATTGGTCTGGGAGGGCATGGGAGCAGGCGTGTGCCCCCTGGATCTGTGTGGGGCAGGCTGGGCTGTGCTCCAGGAGGCTAACCCCAGCTGCCCACCATCGGGCTGCGCAGGGCAGGTGGAGCCAGGACTGTGCTCTGGGCGGCTAGCCCCAGCCCAAAGTGCAGCCCTGCCCCGCAGAATGCAGTGGAGCAGGGGCTGGGGGGGGGCCTGCAGCCTCCCTAAAATTCCCCATAGCCCCTGCCGCTGGTCCCCAGCCGATCCGAGTGCACACGCCTGACCCCATGCCCTGCTGCTGTTCGCCCAGCCGGGGCAAACCCACAGCTTGTCCAGGAGGTGTGGGGAGGCTGGGCAAGTGGCGGGAGGGCATAGCCCCCGCTCCCAGTGCCTTCTGTCACCTGTCCATAGCGGCCCAGCCCGCCCCATGCAGATCTGCGGGTACAATCCCGTTTCCATGCCCTCCTGGACTGGTGGGAGCTCCCCTGCCCCCCTTCGCCCCCGCAGGGCAGGTTGTCCCAGCCCCAATCCCTCCCTCACTGTGGATGCGTTGATCTCCCTCCCACACACACCCCTTCCCTCGGCCCACCACAACAGACTTACCAGCTGGAGGCAGCTGTGTCCAGCGTGGTAAGGACTGCTGCCTGTTTAGTCCATGGCTGAATCTCTGAATTGGCGCCAAATCTTTGGATCTGAATCAGCTGAATCGAATCAGGACAGTGATTCAAATCTCCGAATCGAATCCCTGTCCCTTTGAATCGGCCAACTCCGAATCCAAATTGAATACTTGCCACTTCATACAGGCCTAGAACCCAGGACTTTTCTTTCACAATCTTCTCAATAACCATTTCTATAGAGGGAGGATCTGATATCTGGTAGTAATCAGGGAACATTACTGCACAGTAGTGTCACCGAACGATTTTTAGGTCACGCTGACTGTGCAGTAGCTAGTTACAACTGGTCTGCAGCATCGCATCATGCTTTATGCCATGCGACACTACTGCGCAGAAGTAACGAGCTACCGAGCAATCAGCATCTCATGTAGATGTGGCCAGTGATACCATTAAGCTAGTAAACAGGTGCTGCATTCCAACACCAGACAGGGTTGTATTTCAGTGGTGGTCAAAATGCATCTATTCATGGGTTTTATACCAGCCCATCACAATGTGACCTCAGGTTCTGATTTAAAAGTATGCACATGTCAAAAAACATCTAACAGCCACATTATGCAAGAGTTTGGGAAGGGAGCAAATAGCACGAAACTCTTCAACATAGTACAGGGAGAGAGACTACCCCTACCACCACAGTGCTCTATCTACAGGCTGTGCTTGGATCCAGTGATAGTAAAGGCTCTGCAGATATGCAATGCCATTAACTAATGACTGGGCAATATTTTGACTTCTTCCTGTTTTACTTCTCCATCTTGTTTAGAGTTCCATTCATTTCCCCTACTGTGAGACAGTCTGCAGGAAAGGAGTGGTTTCAGCTTCCTTGTTAATGAAGGGATATAAGGACGACCTGACAGCAAGCACTAGGTTCCACTCTGCCATCTTGTCTTCTTAAAACATCACCGGTTTTATTCTCACACATCTCAGATGACAGCATATTTCATTGGAACAGTCTTCTTAAAGTAACAGCACATGTAGACCATGTTATGTTTTTATGTCTCTTCTTAAATTAGATTGCAAAGTTTTCAGAGCAGAGATCTCTTATTTTGTGTTTGTACAATGCCCAGCACAGTAGTGCCAAAGTCTTGACTTTGGTCTCTGGACGTTATTGTAACAATACAAATATGAATAAAAACTGAACAAATAAACACACAAGATGATAAACACACTGGTGATGGCTGACAGTAGCAAAAGGAGGAAGCAGCAATGATCTGGTGCCCGATTCTCCTAACGTACTCACCAGAGCCCTTTTTACTGTGGCACTGTTATCCATGTCTAACGGATATCTTGAAAACTCAAACAGATAAAACAACTGACTGCAGACGAAGAGAAAGGATCTGGCCGGCAGCATGGGTGTGCTTGGGCTCAACAAATGGAAGGACTCAACATGTGTGCTACTCATGTCTCGCTTTCTGTCAGTGTCCAGTGGCTTTCCAGATGAAGCTGGGTCTCTCTCACCCAGAAGCAAACAGTTCTTAAGTAGACAACACATTTGTCACTGAAGCTTCAGGGAAAGGCAACAGGCAACTGACATTTTAGTAGCACAATTTCACAGGTATGGGCAGCTAGGTTTTCCTGACAGACTTCGGCACTCGGCCTGTTCACCTGCTCACTTACAACTGCTTTACCCCACCCAGAAAGAGCACGACAACACAACAGATATTTGGGGGGACACAATCATCCTCTGCACCTGGAAATTGGGCGGCCTTCCTTCCATTTTCATTCCCTTACCATCTTTGATCTCATCAGGGTCATAAGCCCCCTGCACCGTGCTCTCCCGTAGCCAAATGGGTCTCTCCCTGGCCGGCTTCCCTTCATTTGCTGGCCGACTAAGGTCCTCCTGGTCCTCCATACTGATGACAACATTCTGGGTGTACAAGTCCTCATACGACGGCCCTTTTGTAGCCCATGCTTCTCGATGGTGGCCGCCTGCAAGGCCAGCCGCCCCTGCAGCAGCAGCACGTTCTTTGCTGTGTAAAATACAAAGGGAAAAAAGGGAAAAGGAAACAAACACCATTCAGTGTAAGCCCATTCCCAGCCAGAGGTATAGCAGAGGATTCCCACTGGAGATTGCCAAAGGAGGTCTGGGGATTTAGGCACATGCCTTCTATTAAAGTTAACAATCTTTAATGACCTGTCTTGAGCATCTCAACTCCCATTTCTTAAACGTGATGCAAGGAATTTCTAAGATAAGCATGGGATTTGGGAACAAAGGCATCAAAGCAGCCTTCCAGGACTAATAGAAACTCTGCACATAATTCCCTCAACTACACGAGTGATTTCTGGGAGAAATATTAGAAAGCAAGGAAGCCATTAAGCATGGTGTGTGAGAATGTACAGGTAAGAATTATGGGTCATCCTAGTTTCATATTGAAATACTCTGAAACAAACGTCATAATGATGCAAACATGGCTCCTGAGCAGCAGCTAGCTAGCTGGAAAATTATTTACTGGCTGTTCAGCAACAGTCCTGTACTAAATAAATCACGATGTTGAGGTCTAACCAAGCAGGCTAACAGGACAGGGGTATCAGATGCTCAAATCTGAGGATTTGGAGTACTCATGGGGCTCAAAAAGGACCTGACTAATTCTCCTGGAACACAGAAAGTCAGACTAGATGGCCATGGCCAGGGCCCTTGACATGGGTCTGAGGGCAGGGGAAAATCACAGCTGCAGGTCAGGAACAGGATGATACAGTGGAGCAAAGTCTACTGTCCTGGCACTGGAATAGGGTTAGAGTAGAGGGTTTACTGGGCGGAACTGGGAAAGGCCCAGGCCTGAACTCATAAGGGGCTACTGATCAGAATGTAGCATCAGCTACTATTCTGAATGGAAATTTAGCCAAGTCCAACTCAGGCAGAAGCCTATCTGGTCCAAGAAACTGCAGCGCCAGGGATTGATGATTAAAAGACAGAGCTGAATGCCCTCTGCACAGTGCTGGAAACAAGTCCACAATACATCAACTATACAGTCTCCTGGTCTTCTACAGGTATGGACCAGGAAATGCAAGAGGGGTCCTGGAATCTCTCAAGTGTATATTAACAACTTTTACAGCAGCAGGACACTGGCCGCTGGTGTCCCTCTGTTTTACTTGTGGCAGGTTATGGCGCTATGTCTTGTGTCAGAGCTGACTGTGTTGTTTTGCTAAGACGGTGGCTTTGTATTGGATGGTTTGGTAGGGATGATCCTGCCTCAGGTACGGGCTTGGACTAGATGACCTCTGGAGGTGCCTTCCAGCCTGACTTCCCTACGATACTATGAAAAGCAACAGAAGGGAAATGCTGTCGGCCTCCACTTGAGGGATGCCTAAGCTACAAAAACAGCTACCCAACACCACACACAGACCTCTAAAGGAGGAGACTCAATGAAAAATGAATATTTTTGACCTCAGCAGATCTCCTGCAGACATTTCAAACACCTTGTTGCAAATGATTTCAAAACCTAGTGATAGGCATCTCCATATGGGCACCCACCTTTGATCCAGGACATGATCCACCATGGATCCTAACACTGCCTCTGTTTCACAGCCAGGCTTAATACAAAAACTGACAGACTCAGAGGAACGCAGTACAGTACTTTTCTTTCACAATCTTCTTAATAACCATTCCTATACAGGGAGGATCTGATATCTGGTGGTAATGCAGGAATGATGTGCACTAAGTGATTCTTCATAACAATCACTCAGCTGAATTCAACAGGATTTTGATACTTACACGTCGATTTGGAAAAATGCACACAAGTCTGTCACCATCTTATTTCCTCAGCTAGAAAAGACTTAGGTATTTAGACCTCTTGCAGGATCAAGGACTATACAGCATTTCAACAGTCAGTTGCTAACGCCACAACGCACAATATTGTTGTGTGTTTTTGCACACATATGTACATTTACTGTTTGTTTTTCTTCCATGGGCAGCCTAACCAGGAAAACTTTCTAACATACTTGAATTTCTGGGCAAAAGAAAGACTTTTATGCATGTACATTGCTTATGTAACCCATGGAACCATACAGAGACCTTTTTCAATCTCTGTTATTTATTTCAAATGTTCATACCTTTCAGGATTCAAAGAAAAGCATGTGTTCTGTGAAACGCACCATTCTCCTTCCCACACAATAAATATCAGTAACTATAGCACTACCCTGACAATTTTATGTAATCCACTTTCCCCACAAAGTACACAATGCAAAAAAGTCTCCCTTTGCAGGGCTGCAGTAATGACATCTACATCTACATGTTCGGCTGTCATGGAAGGCTGTGTCACACCTCTCTATAAGGTTCCCATCTATCAATTCAAAACCTACTTTCTTCCTGTTAAATGCTATAGAGTTGTGATATATTTGCCCAGTGGTATCAAGAACAATTTCAAGAAGCATTAACTCTTAAATAAAATACCCCACCACTGTGGAGCACATGATCACATCTACTGCACTGTGATTGATCTACAGAGAATAGAGTGAGGGATTTAAGCTCCTCAATATGCTCCAGGGTAAGCATAAAAGAAAGGGTTTGCATCTACTGTCTGGTCACTGTTAAGCCCAAGGAAAGTAAACCTGGCTCCACTGACCTCCTTGTTCATACAACAGCATCATCAGTGATGCTGTTAGCTACAAGGTGCAGCCCCTTGAAACTGCAGGACTGGGAAATTACCAGCTTCTAGAAAAAAGAAGTATTCTTATGCAGCATCTCTGCTGTGGAGGAGCAGATTAAACACCAGACTGACAAAACCCAACATTCAAGCTCATGGACTTGTAGCAGCACAAGGCAGAAAGCAGCAGCCTTCAGCAACCTGTCAGTACCACAGGGCCAGTTGGTTCCCTAGCTTCAGCAAGGGATGTGCTAAATTTTGCCTGACTGCAACAGATCTGAGGAGCCACTCTGCAGCTGGGAATGGCTGGGACTTAAGCAGCTCTACGGTACAGGGCTGGCTATCCTGGCTCTGCTGTTGTATCAGGAAAATCTCCACATTAATCATTAAGATTAAGGACACATACACACAAGGGAGGCTGCTCCATCGCACTAAATCCAGTGCATTGGAGCAGACTTGATTAATCAAGGAATCGAGTCTGCCAGAGCATGGAAATTACTGCACTCCAGCAGCCTCCAGTATCACGTGTATCAGCGCCTCACGCTAAGAAATGGTGGCAGGGTGCTTTGAACTAAAGTTTGTCGAATGAGCTTTATTTCAAAGTGGGCTACCGCCATTTTTCAGTGCAGGGACGGTGATACGTATGATGCTGGAGTCTCCTGGAGCACAGTAATTACAACACGTTGAAGCAACCTCCCTGCACATGTATAGGAGTCCATTCGCAGTAGAAGCCACGAGCCAATAGGAGACGACACCGGGGGAGACAAAGAGAGATCAAGGGGGCAGTATTAAGAACCAGTCTGGCAAGGTGGTCAGTATGGCACAGAGGCAGGCCGTTATGGTTTTTGTCAGCCAGGTGGCAAAGGAGAGCCCGAGGGAAGAGTCTGATGGAATCTGCTGAGGTGGTTTTCCAGTGTTTTTGGTGAACTCCTCCCAGCCATAAGGGGCAGCAGGAGAAGGCACAAATGCCCTGGTTTGAGAGTTTAAGAGCTGGGCAATGCAGTCTGGTGACACTAGCCGATCGGAGGTGAGAGATGATGTTTCCATACTGAATGAGGCATGATGGGAGGCTGGGGCAGGGCCTTTGAAAGTGAAGACAAGATGCTGATATGACAATTGGGCACTTTTAAATAGCATGGCTTGCCAATTAAAGCACATCCTCCCTCCCCCGCCTCCCAGAGCATGTCTGTAAACACCCTAAGATTAAAAAAACCTGTCTTATGCAGGGTGAGGATGTGGCCCAGAGGAAATGATGAGTACGCATGAAATTATAACAATTTAAACCTAAGTTAAAGTGTGCATCTCAGCTTTTTGTAGGATCTGAAAAAATGCATGGGAAGTAGGTAAACCACTTGCATATTGGCCTCTGAGATGAAGTATGTTTACCTTTCTCTCATTTTCTAACACAGAGGGGTAAACGGACTCATGGTCTTTGATAGCCCGACTGCAAGAAGTAATTCCATCAGGAAATCCAATGTTACATAAGGTGCTGTTGCATTGAAAAGAGAGGGGGGAGAGGAGATTAAAACCAACCTATTTTTAAAGACACCAGCACTGGTTTAGGACACACAGGCTCTTATTATAAGCTTCGTGTGGGGCAAATTCATGTTTTGCAGAGTTTAGCAAAATGTGTCATTGGAGACTTCCTAGAACAATCTGAATAATACTCTGCCCAACCTTCCTAGATGCATGACTGCTAAACAGTTTCCAGAGTTGACAGCTACTGCTAACGCTCTCCTGAAAATACATGGAGTTATTTGCTCCTGTGTGAAGGGAAGAGGCAGGGAATTCTAAATATTTTTTGTTTGATCAAATGTCAATTTTGTAAGGATTCTAGAAACTCAAGACTGCAAGAGACAGAGAATATATAACCCCAAGTTTGGAAAATCAAGGAGGAGGAGGAAGGGCAGAGGTTGTTTTGTTTTATGGGTTTTTTAAATCTCACAGTGGCCCTTTTATACAATTAGCTGCCTTAAATTAATAAGAGTTACTAAATAATTAAGTTATGCTACGTGCTGAACTAAGTTGCGTTCAAGCAACCATTTAAGAGCTGCCTATTTATTTTGTCAATCCTTGCACAAAGTAATTAATCATTTACAATGATTTTTAAGTATTTAAGAGCCAAGTAAGTGGGTGCTGCTGCTATTTAAGCATTATTCATGGGGCTGCACCAGGGCTTTGCTGTGCTAATTTCCTGCTTGAAGGGATGATGTAGCCATGGGAAGAGGCTGAAAAAGGCCACTCTTCTCTGCCTCTCACATTTGATGGGGTTATCCCATCTGTGTTATAGCCATTTTCTGCAGTTTGACCAATGCACAGTCTGGCCATTAAACTCTGAAATAAAGAAACTCCAAAAAGGTATCCCTGTGGTGATGCTGACTTGCTATGTGACTTCTCTATGGGCCTTCCTTTCTCTATCAGTAAGATGGGGAAAATTAGTTAAATTAGTTGATTAGTTAATCCTTGGCTGGGAGAGAGGATAGACAGGCACAGCATTTGGCCATTAATTAGAAACCGTTTAGCATGAAATATGTGAGAAATGCTCTCCCTCAAGGTTAGCCTGTATAAGAAAAATAGGATTCCCCCCCCAAAAAAACAAAAACAAGAAACCCCACGAGCACTATTTGCAGTGGGGGTGGTTTCACCTGCTCTTGGTGTAACTTAGCTCCTGATGTGTTTATTTTTTGGTATTGAAAGAGAGAAACACACCAGATTTCACTGCAGCTGACGAAATTTGACAGCTCCCTGCATCTTTCTGCATTATTTAAATGTCATCTGTTTTTGTACAGTTAGAAACCTTCTGAAAGATCCTGTGTGGTTTCCCAAGGGGAGGAAATTATTAAAGCATTCTTGACTATAACAGGTTTTTCTTCCCTATAAAGGAAAGGTGTGTCATAAGTGGGAGAAAAGAAGAATAAAAAAAGGTTCTCATTACAGATAATTTCTCTGAACAAGAACTTTGTTATAAATGGGTTTGAAAATGCAAAGTGTATAATGCAGGCAGTTTAGAGTTTCAAAAGCTTGGTAAAGGCAAAAGGAGGAGATGAAAGAGAAAGGTTTGCAGTAGAAAGTTGATGGCAAAACAGCCTTTTGTGTCCAAAGTATGGCCTAGAGACCACATACTGAGCACAGAGCTCTGCAAAGCGACTGCAGCCCTTCCCACATTGAAACATTGTCTTGAAAAACAAGGGTTATGTCCACACAGTGCAGGACAGGGGACTCTATTGCTGAGAGTATCAGACATGGCTGAGAAGAAGGGGTATTAGCCCAGGGGCAGCACTGCACTAATGCAGCTATACTGCATCCAGTTCCAGAATAGTGCAGGCACAGCTAAGTTAGATATGCCTGCATGATGCTGCCCTGTGCTGCGCAGACTCTGGTACATGAGCTAGAACGCTCATGGCCAGCTTGAGATCTCTCTGCACAGCAAGCACTGCGCCATGGCGGGTAGACAAGCCCCAAATGATTGCAGTGTGCTATGCAACAAGCAGGTATCCATCACATCCTGTGAGCTGGCAAGCCTTATTAAAAAGACATGAGCAACTTCAGTCTGCTCTATGAAAACTGGTTGCAGCTTTGGGTCTCCTGGCAATAAACACCTTGGGGAGAGGATTATTTTTATCAGCATCTTACACTGTTAGTGCTAAACACCAAAAGGTATGAAGGCACCCAGCTGGCTGCATAAAGGCAGAGGTGAACCCTAGTAGTTAAGCCAGACATGTATGCAACAAAAAGGCAGAGTGGCTGGCGAGGACTCTGTGCCTGTGCCCACCTCTGCTTCAGGGCAAGAATCTCCGTGGGCTCTGGCTCGAGGATCTCGTAGGCCAAGTTAACGTCCTCCGTCTCCCGCAGCAGTGCATAGATGGGCTCAATCTGCTCGTTAAACCTCGCCACGAGGGTTCTCGCATCCTTTTTGGGCATCGCCGACTCGTCCTCCTCCACCTCGGTCTGACAGAACGTACAGCGGAAAGTTCCTAAACAGAAAACAAGTTGCTAAGAGCTGGGAGGAAAGCAACAGGCCCAGCTCCTCAGACAGTGTTTTAAACAGAAATATCATGCTGTTCTTGGAGCCTGACACCAAATAGCTTTTCTCCCTATGACAATCCCCTTCCCACACATCACGCACCTGGTTATTATTTTGCCCAGATAACAAAGCAAGCACTTCAGTGTCATCCAGTGATACCTAGCACAGGGTAGGGCTTCTCCCTCCATGCAGCCCCGCAGGTGGAGGCCCCGCTGCTCAGACATCTCCCAGTCTCACACCTCCATCTCCTTGTCACACATTTTTAATTTAGCCTATGATTGCATGGCAAGAAACAATTTCACAGGCTATTTTTGGATGCTTGAACGTTTCCCATTTTAGGAGCCTGCAGTGTCTGTTTGAGAACATGGCATTACCTCTTTCTCGAAAATCTTGGGGTTGGGAGATGCTCCTTCTATACTACTGAAGACTTCAGCACTCACGCTGCTAAAACCACAATACACACCCCTCTCTCTTTTGGTACTCATGGCTTTCTCCAGGAATTTTCTAGGCTTGGCCTCCAACCAAACACAGGAAATTTCCAAATGGAGAAAAGGGAAGGGGGGGGGAAGAAGGGTGAGAGAGAGAGGGAAAG
>NW_005842575.1:667999-713615 GCF_000455745.1 Alligator sinensis
GGGAAAGAGAGAGCTCCTCAGTCCCTTTATTGTTGCTTGACTAAAGAAAAAAAAAGAAAAACACTGAACTACTGCATTCCAGTAAGCAGCTTTGTGTAGGCAGGACTCAATGAGCTAGGAAACTGTTTTATAGATCTCACTGAGATCTAACAAACCAGCCAAGCAGACAAGTAATTAAATTGGCTCAGCAACACTGAAGTTCTGGATGATCTATTTTTAAACTCTCCCACAGTAGGCTTGTGTGTTCAGTTTCATTTGTCCATCTGTGACTAAGAATTCAGGGAAGCATGCAGGCAGAACTTCACTATGTGTTCCAATACTGAAGGAACTGCAAAACATGTTAGTTTAATGTACACTTGCAATGATGCCTGGGAAATCCAGGACATACTAAATCAGGGGTGTGCAATTATTTCAGCCAGAGGGCCACTTAAAGAGTTTTTGGTGACCTGTCAAGGGCCACTTCCATCTCTCTTGCGCTCTCTCTTCTCTTCTCTCTCTCCCTCCAGAATCTGGCCAGAGCTGTAGTTCAACGGGAGACCTGATGCTCAGCTGTGGACCCAGACTGGGACTTCCACCACAGTGGACAGGTGGTGGCATCAGCTGTGGACACCGTTAGCAGGTTGCAGAGCCCTGACGTGGAACTTGCCAGTGGTGTGTGCAGTGGATGTCACCACTTACCTGGTGCGGCAGAACCTCCTGCCTGGGTCCACAGCTGATGCTGCTGGCAGGTTCCATAGACTTCATGGACATTAGGGCTGGAAGGGACCTCACGAGATCGAGTCCAGCCCCACTGCCATAGGCAGGAAGCCTGCTAGGGTCAAATGATCCCAGCAAGATAAACATCCAAACGCCTTTTGAACGAGTCCAGAGTAGGTGCTTGCACCACCTCTGAGGGGAGTCTATTCCAGACCCTGGACACTTGGACTGTAAAGTTTTTCCTGATGTCCAGTCTAAACTAGCCTTCCAGGAGTTTGGAGCTGTTAGATCTTGTTATCTCTTGGGGAGCCCTGGTGAACAGCTGTTATCCCAGGTCCTGATGTTCTTCCAGGTTGGGGCTCTAGGCAGGAGCCTTCACTGTGTCAGGAGGGTGGCAGCATCAGTTGTGGACGCTGCCGAAAGGTTCTGTAGGGGCTCCTGAACCTGTTGGCAGCATCCACAGCTGCTGCTGCTGCCCACCCACTGTGGCAGAAGCCCCCACCCACGTCCACAACTGATGCCACTGCTTCAAGAGCTGATGCTGCTGGTTGGAAACCTGTCTGCCCACCAACCTGCCCACCCCGTACCATGGGGCAGCTGGAGCCACTGGCTACCAGTGGGCCAGATCCAGTGAGTTGGCAGCTGATCACCTGCAGGCTGGTCTGAATTTTCTGGCAAGTGGTATCTGGCCCACAGGCTATACTTTGCCTACCCCTGTTCTAAATGCTACATGGAGTTCTAAACACTGCTTGCTTGAAAACTGAATTCAGGGCTGGCAGAAGAGAACCATGGACTTCTCTTCCTATTAACTGAGAGCAATACTTTCCCCCCTTACAAACATTTGCAAAACCCTTATAAAGACAGCAAATATTATTTCCATTTTACTAATAGGGAGCCTGAGGTTCAGAGACTGGAATTAACTTGCCCAAGGTTAAATTATCAGTGTAAGAGGCTGTACTGGAACTTGTACACCTCCTGGCCCCTGGGCTAATCTACTAGGTTAAAGCACTTCCCATGTGAGGAATTTCCCTCCTGTTTCATTTTCCATTGGGAACTGGGGATACTAACCTGCCCACATCAGTGCAACATCATGCTCAGGGCCCTCTTGCTCAGTGAACAACTTGCACTGTCTTTAAAAGTTGTCTCATTTGTTGGCTTGGCAAGGTGCACTGGAAGTCAATTCATTTCACAAGTGTGCTCCAATCACTACATCACCACCATAGTGTCCACACACAGCCAAGGAGTGCATGTGGTGGGAGGAAAGTTTTGAAGGGAGATGCATGGATGGGAAGGGGAATAAGAAATGCAGCAGTCTCTACCAAAGAGTGCAGGGGCAGTCTCCTAAAGTCACTTAACTGCGTGTGAACTGTTGTGCTCTCTCCTTCCAGTTAACAAACTCAGCGTGGTGCAGGGGTGCTGTAATGGCTAGAAGGAACTGGCTTGTGTGTTGCTGGTACAGAGTGTGCTGAAGAGAGATCCAAAAGTCAGGACTCCTGGGATTGCACACCTTGCTGCTGATGTAGATTCTTCTGTGGGAGGTCCCTTCCAGCTCTAATGTCTATGAATCTATGAAACTTGGGGCTTAGTCACATCATTTCTCTCTACCTCTGCTTCTTCACCTCCAATACATAGATAATGCTTATCTAACACTATTGGCAGTTGGGAGGTTTAGACAGTGCACAGAATACATACAAAAATAAGAATTACAGATTGCTACAGGAAGTTGGAATGCTTGGGATCTCACAAAAGCTTGTAAAGTTACTTTGTGCTTGTAAACTCTTCCTCCTTGTGCTACAAATCAAGATGACAGCAGTACCTCCACACACCCCAACCTGAGCTGGCAAGAGCAAGTGTCTTCAATGGAGGCTATGCAAAATGTTGAGTTTTTGTGTTAAAATCTCCCTGCTCCTTCCCCTGCAATGTTTCCTCACCAGAGAATAATTCCAATGGTGTTGACATCCAAATCTAGATCTTCAGCTTGGGAGTTTGGTATCAGTATGAAATTTGGCAAAACAAGCTGCTCAGACTTTCTTACAAGGCTAATGTTGCCTGGGTGCAACAGCAACAACATTCGGAAGTGGTGATAGCACAAGTCTGGGGTGAGCAGACACATAACAGTCTGCCAGAGACCTTTTTACCATGCTGTAAAAAGCACCACCACTCATGTATAAACTGTACATTATATAATGTGTCAGTCCAGTTAAGTTTTAAGTCATAACATTTGATCTCATTCACATTCTACCCCCAGGGCCAGCAGTACTTCCAAATTGACAGAACAACCCAAATAAGTCTAGAATAATTAGTACATTTCAGGTCAGATGATGAAGTTATTGAGGGAGCAGTGGTGAATGGTGAGCCCTGCAGTGGAAGCCCTACGATACAGTGCTCAGGTGGCTCAGGTTTTTTGCACTTCCATGCCAGAGCTCCCATGAGTCTTAAACAAAGTTTAAAAACAGTCTGGACTGCTCCAATTCAAGGACCTAAACATCAGGAAGTTAACGCAGCTCTGAGTTAATGGAGCTCGTGAAGGTAAGGCTGATTTACTGCAACTTCTCCACCCCAGGGCTCTTAATGAGCAAACAATAAATGTCAATAGATGAGTTATGTCAGGAATCCAGGAGTGATTTATGTGCCAAGTTTCTGACATGAATGCTCATGGTTCTTACAGTGAGGCAGCACATCACAAGAGGCACCCACATTCAGGAGCAGATTTTAGGGGATGTTTTTACCTGTTGCCTGTCAGGGCAAATCCTCCACCAGTCCGCTAGGGACCACTTTTCCATACTGTTAAAAGTGCCACCACTCATGTATAAACTACACGTTATATAATTTGTCAGTCCAGTTAACTTTAAAGTCAAAGTTTGATCTCATTCACATTCCATCCCCAGAGCCAGCAGTACTTTCAAAAAGGAAGTGTGCCCTTAAGTACTTCCAAATCCCAAGTATGGCCTCACTTGGGTCCTCAAAGACACATCAGGGGCCACCCAGCATCACAGCCTTAAGAAGCACATGACAACAACACTGATGTAGCAACTTTTTCCAACGTGCACAGCAACATGTCATCCCAGAGGACCTTGTCCCATCAGACGCACTTTGAATAGTGGCTACCCTCTATGTGATATCGCCTGCTCCTCGAGCACATTGCACCATTAAGACTGCAGTGACAACATATATCCTCCTCCTACCGACACTGACATCATCTCTGACCAAGGGCACAAGTGCAGCTTTTGCACTCAGCAATCTTATGCAATCCAAGCTGGCCAGATGTCCTGAACCACCGGCAAAAAAGGCTGAGAGATGACTCTTCTGGAACATGGAAACGTCAAATGGGTACAGATACCCTCCCTCAGCTTCCCCCCAGACACATAAGCATGCATGATCCACATTGCCTGGTACTCCATAAGAATCTTCACTGTGCTGTATCTGTAAGTACAAGGCACACCATCTGACAAAGACTGGCACAGGCGTTGCTGAATGTGCAAAGGTGAACATACTGGCGGTTTCCCTCCCCAAATCCGTGCTAAGATTAAGCTGCTGGTCAGGTTTTGGAGCATGCAGGCCTGAACACTTCAAAGTCATGTAAAATCTTGTTGGTGGGGCCTGAATAAAGAGAAGGGTCAGCAGCCTCCTTGAGTTATTAGACAGGTGAGCATATGCATTACATGGACTGTAACTGTATGGGCACAGGCCTAGAACAAAGGCATAAGAAAAAATAAGACTGCAAAAGGAAGTACTCAAAAGCAAGGGAACATCAGATCTGGAAGATGCTCTGCCTTGCTGCAAATCAGACCTCAGGATCTTGAGACAGGTACATATACAGCCATCACCTGCAAAAAGTTTGGTTTAAAAAATGACTCACCAGAAACTATGCAGTGGAGGTAGGGCTCAAATCCAGTGCTACAGGGCACTGTCCAGCTGCGTTGGCCCTATGACCTTGCTTTCTCTTCCTCTCATAAATCTTTCCTACTTTGGCAACAGACAAGGTGGAAGCTCCATGGAGCCCTCCCCCCTGCATTATACAGCCCTGATTCATCTCTAAAGCAGGTCCAGCCTATGTGGTAAATGAAGATGGAGTCTTGTGGAAAAAAATAGAATTTATCATATAATTAAAGGCCAAATTACAGGTTGCATAGGCAATTTGAATGCTGGCATTTCCTACCTTCTGAGTGTTTGACTTGACATTAAAAGAAAATTATCGAGGCTGCAGGGGGGTGGGATTGATCGGGTGGGATTAATTCCCTAAGGATTTTTAAAGGAGTGTGTGTGGGGGAGGGGGGGAGGAGGAACATTCAACCATATGTCAGCCTGTTTACACCCACAACATTGCAACCTTTAGCTCCCCTGCAGACCTCCACCACCACCTGATCTAATGGAGCAACTGACAAGATGACAACCTCTTACTTCTGCCTGGATCAGAGCTGGGGGAAGGACAGATGGCCAATGGGGTTATTAACTGACAGACTCTGGACTCCTGGTTTCCATTCAGGCCATTCTGGAGAACGTGTAGTAGTGGGAACAGATTCTTCTACCTGTTCTCCCCAAGCTTGGCCTTGCCCATCCTAGCCCCTCCAACCTGTCCCTGCTCTAGTCTTCATGCCTCAGCCTTCTCATTGCAACTCCAGTGTCCTTGCCCAGGATCTGATAGTCTCATCTCTTTGGAATCCCAGTTCCACCCTGAGTTTTCTTCCCCACCCAGTCTCAGTCCCCCACTCCAACCCTTCCATTTAACTGCATTACATTTAAAGCCCTAGCCATTTCCCCTCACACTCTCTCTTTTGTTACACCAGGATGTGGGTGACCAGGTCTGGGGCCACTCAGGGATCAAGGCACTGTCTAGGGTTGGATAGGTAAGCAGAATCTGAGGTTGGACTGAGTCAGGAAGCTGGGAGATCAGGCACAGAGTGAAGCTAAGGAGCAAGCCACAGGGAACAGCAAACCTGGCTCAGGTTCAGCCCTGTTGCCTGGACACTTCCTTTTCCAGGTCAAGGGTTTATATGCGGGGAGTGAAGGGTTAGTTGACCCCAGCCAGTCACTCTGGTGACGGGGAGTGGGTGGAGGGTCAGGTCCTACTGGAGACCTCACACCAGCTTTGACCAGCCTAGGGGGCTAGCTATGGGTGGCAGGCCAAGATAAGCAGCTGAGCTGTCAAGCCAAGGCCCCAGGTTTGAGGCTGTGGCTTGACACCCTAGCCCTCAGGTCTCAACCTTTCACAATCTGCCTCCCTTCCTCCTTGGGCTCTGGTCTCAGTTTCTCACATGCCACCAAATCTCCATGTTTAGCTTATTCTCCCCAGCCTCTGCTCAGTCTCATCTCCTCTGCATTTGTGAAGGTTTCTGCTCCATCAGCAAAGGGAGAATTGAGTTTGGCACGGATTCAGTCCCAGCTCTTCCCTCGAGCTGCTGAACCCAACAAAGTCATCAGCAACTCTGAGCTGCAATGACAGGGAAAGCCCCACTCAATCTAAGGCTGGTCCCATGTCCCACAAGGACAGAAGCTTCAGGGAACTGAGCTGCAAAAACCAAAAGCCTCAACCAAGCATGTGAGAACAGCACATTTTTGGAAGCTGACAGCTTCACTAAATTTGGGTGCATTTTCATGGGAACAGCAGAAAGCATGTCCTTGATACCGAGGTAAACCACTCTGCCAAATTTCAATTCCCTGCTTCAAAGCACAGGGGTTTTAGATCTGCTCACAAGACATGCCACCAGAATCTTTTAACCTGGGCAAAGGGATGTAATTTCCTCTTACCCTCACTCTTGGGAAAGGACAAATGGCTCCAGCTGGATTTCTCTAAAACAAGTCAGCCAAAGGTAGACATCCAGAATTGAAAATTTCAGTCCAAACATTTGACAAAGTTGTGAGCAACAGAAAACAGAATCTGATCAAATTCCTTAACAGGAGAGCTACAGCACTACCTATAATTAACTTCTTGGCATTTCTCATTGATTTCCAAGATTTAGAGGACCATTTCCCATAGCACCAAATGGCATCTCCCTCCTGACTCACTGAAGACGGGCATTTTGGTTCAGCCAGTCGCAATAAATACTAGGTCAGTATTTGCCCATGATGTACCGCAGTCCAGGGCAGTAAATGGTTTGGATCTGGGAACTGGCAGCTAAGACTGCTGGTTCTATTTCCATCTCTAAAACCTGCTTGCTATGCGTCCTTGAAGAAATTAAACCAACACGTCTCAGCCTGGCTTGGAGGGACCACCTGCATGTTTGTAAGCAGTATATCCTTTGGCTTCTCCATTAAGACTGCTGACAAAAGGGGCCAGTTAGTGCTCACTGTTTTGAGGGAAGGAAAACACTTGCCTACTAGAAACTGGATGAGGGGAAACAGGGTTGGTTATAGGGAGACTCAGCATCCACAGCAGTATAGCCGAGATGAAAACTCAGGAGCTCCTTTCTTGATCTGGACCATTCTGCACCCTGTGGGCAACCCCTCAAGCACCTTGAAGAAAATGCACCACACTAAGTCAAGATGCCCCATTTCAGGCTCTTGGCGTGAGAAACGGTGGTCTCTACTCCTTTATATGGTAGAGTCTGCACTCATTTGTGGTGCACCCCATGCCCCAGACACATCTGCATTCCCTATTTCACTTTAAAACCCACATTTCTAAATGCAAAAAAGAAAATATGCCAGAACCTTGCTTTTTTTTTCCAATCACAATCGCCATCATGGCTACAAAAATATTCCAGTTTATTCCAGCATATGCCTTAAAAAACAAACAAACAAACAAACAAACAAACAAACAAATTGCAGGGAGCACTCTGTTACATAAACCCTAACAATGCCACATCTCATCTTTCCAAGATAGGGCTACTACTGGATCTCAAACTCTTGAGGACATCCCACTGCCCACAGCTGACTACAACACCAGCTTTTGAAAAGTGACACAGGAAGAACATTTTGGCCTGGGGCTCTAGAAAGTTGTTCAATGGGCGCATTACTGTTACAACTCCCCGCAGTGCAGGCACAAACCCCAGCAGGTGCACAAGAAAGGTTAGCATTTAGGGAACACTCTGCCATGCAAAATCCTGCCTGAAACAAAGAGCCACCTCGCAAGTCTCACCTAAAATGCACCAGGTTTCATCTTGACACATTAAAGTCCTTGTTTTCAGTTTCTCACCCCTGACCAGAGTGAATCTCGCCACAGCCAAGACACGTGACATTGGTTGAAGATAGTGACAGAGAGAGGCCAGAACAGGCAGGTGATATCTGAAAATGGGAAGGTAAATACTGCCCATAAATGTGCTGGTCAGAACAGAGTGTGGAA
The DNA here is from genome assembly GCF_000455745.1 of Alligator sinensis. NCBI lineage: Eukaryota > Metazoa > Chordata > Crocodylia > Alligatoridae > Alligator > Alligator sinensis. The sequence continues at coordinate 675,975 of NW_005842575.1, forward strand.
AGCATGGTGGATTTAGTTCCAAACAGCACAAGCAGTATCTGCAGTGCCTGCTTTTTTGGTACCACTGCTGGGGCCATATACATCGAGGAAGCTTGCACATTAGCTCTAAGCTGCTACAGCAGTATGCAAGAGTGCTACAAGCAACCACAATACTCCTCCTGTCCTCGCTCCTCCCACTGCTCTACCAAAGCAGCCAATACTTATTCTTCTTCCTAAGCAGGTACCACCAGATACAGGTGACGCATTTAAAAATTACAGGAGAGGCTGGTAGAGCAGACTGTTATTAAGATTTCCGAACCGCCTTCTGATTTCTGCAGCAGATATGAGGGGGTGCCAACAGACAACAACCTCCTTTCACTGCACAACCCTGACTCATCCCCCAAAGCAGAATGGTCCTATGCACTTTAGGAAGCAGGATCCCATGGACAAACTGGCATGTGATTAAAGGTAATCACATGCCTATATTATAGCTTACATCCATGAAGGGAGCCAAATTAAGGCTGTATCTCCTAACATTTGAACACTTAACTTTGCATTCTTAATGTTCTTTTAATATATATATTTTGCTGTGTAATATAGACTTAGAATATAGAATTGCCCAGTAGGAATTAAACCTTTCATTTAGGACTGAAGCCAGGATTCCAACCAGGTGCATTAATCTATTGCATTACCAAGCCACTATTATTCCGAAATCTATGTAACAGATACTGTGTTTAAGGGTGTTTATTCAGTAGAACTATTTCTGACTTGGATGAGGTAATTCTGCCAGAAGTGCATGTTCGGGAGGCACCACAATTGGGGAGGTTTGAAACAACAATCCCAAATGCATGCAAAGCTAGCAAAATGTGACCTCTACTCTTTTAAATGCAGCTTGTTTTAAACATAAGTAAAATGGCAATACAAATAGATAAAGAGGTGACCCCCCCGCAACCTGCAGTATTAGCAAAACATGGGGAAAAGGTTACTTTTAATTGCTGTTAATCAGAGACTCACTCCAATCAGAGAGAACTTTCACTGAACCAGTACATATGCTCATGTATTATTTATTCTCACTGAGAGTAATGTGTACGTCTATAAAGGCTGAAGGACTGGCAGTTCTAGAAACAGAAGGTCCCCACTAAGCCACAGTTCAGCACACGTGATTGAAGTAACTCTTCCCCCCCCCCCCCCCCCTTCTAACACTATTTCACAAAAGAACGCTTCCCCCCCCCCCCCATTCTTAAAACATCTTTAAAATAGCAAAGAACACATAAAACTATAAATGGTCCCCCACTTCCCCCGAGGAGCCCAAACTGCTTGTGGGTACATATCTCTGTTTCATGGGTAGGATTTTACCCAAGGATTTTAAATGACTAATCAAGGTTACACTATGAAAGTTAACAGCAGAAGAGCTTACAATTCCTATGCTTTATGCCCGTTTCCCAAGGACACTGCCTTTGTTGCTGGATGCAGCTCTTAGAACCCCACTGTTAGGACAGAGAGCAGGAGATCCCAGCCCCGGTGGTCATGAAGTTTTCATCTTCCACCAGATGGCCCAAAGATGCCAACTACAATTAGAAAACCTTCCCTTTCAAATTCAGTACAGAACTGATGCAAGGCAACTAAAGCTCCTAAATGGATGAGCTTTCAGCAGAGATCCACTTGGGCCTCCAAGAGAAAACAATGTGGATTACTAAAAACAAATGCAATTCCCTCATTACAATAACCTCCAGGATTTGCATGAAACTCAAAGCTGCATCTACACACTAAGAATCTATTTAAGAACAAAAGAGTGAGGATAAAATGTTCAAATCATGGTCCCATGGTACCCCTCTGAAAGGCTAACAGGCCAATGTCAAAAGCCTCTATTTCTACACTGGTGCTTCAGTGAGTGGCTGGAAGTCAGGCTGCAGCTGCTGGCAACAGGAGCAAAAATGAGAAAGCAAGGCAGCAAAATCCAAAATAATGCCTTGTTTATTACAACCTGTTTATTGGCATTTCAGGATTGGCTAGCACAAAAAAAAGGAAAAACTTCCTGTTCTTCAACCTCACAATAGTCAAAGTACAAAGCTCTACTCTCTAAAAAGTTCAGTCCTCAAGGACAGACAAGAAACAGGCTATTCTTCCCATTTTAGGAGCAGCTTTGACCAGTTGTTAGGAAGAACTTTGTGGGTTCTTTTAATCAGTGGTTACCTGAAGATGAAGAAATGCCATTCCCAGAGCAGACATATGCTATTCTGTCTCTTCAGTACTGAAACATACCAGTGGCAAGTCTCACCTGATATCCTCTTTCTCACATGCACCAGCTCAGACTGGTGGGTCATCTGTCTATTCCAGATGTTTCAAAAAGTGACTTTAAAAGGCCTGTAATGCAGTCAACGTATGCAATACAGCATCACAAGTGGACATTTCTCTTTGATCATGCTGGAGTGTTCAGTTTATGTTTGGAAATACTAAGAAGGATATTACTCGCTTTTGTTTTTCTAGTGAAGCTCCAGTCTCTAATCTTAGTCAAACAAAAGACCTGACCTTTTTCTGAAACTTATTTGGTGATATCCTTTTGGGAGGAAGTCCTGCAAATTAACAATGTATTATAATTGTAGCTACTTTTAAACCTAGAATTAGCTACTTTTTAATCAGGTGCAACTTTATTTTTGTATTCTGTAAGAGGGTAAATGCAAACCTCTAAAACAGCCTCCTCTATACTTTTATGTGAACATATCACTGCTCATTCTTCTTTCTTGTTAATACTAGGACTCTTAAGTATTTCTTCAAAGAGAAATCCTTCCTCTTCCCTTACTCATACACATGATTTGCTCCCTTTCCCTTCACCCTTAACATTCCTGGTATCTTTTGCTTGAAATGACTAGATCTGCTGACCCCCCTAAGAAACAAAGACAGACAGACAAAAAAAACCCAACCAAACCAACATACCCATGGCCCAGCAAAGCCCTGAAAGCAGGCCAGAGGGCCAGCTGATATATTTTTGTATGCATGGTCAACAAGAACAAGAGTAATTTGGGAACCACATTGAAAATGCAGGCAGTGAGCCATGTCAGACAGGCAGAGACTGGTAGGACTGACCCTTCCCCACCTTCTCTCATGAAGTGGAGCAGAAAATGGGAACAGATGGAAAGCCAGAGTCCAAAGGACAGATCTGAGTTCCAAACTGCAGGAAGATGCCAGAATGGCTATACAGGGATTGGAGTTTCAGAATGATGCAGTCACTACAGTCTTTGTCTCCAGAACAGAAATGGAGGAAGGAATCTCACTCGTTCAAAGGCAATGAAGTGAAGAGAAAAAGCAAAAGGGATAGAGCTTGAGGAGAGAAGGACAGGCAGCTGATGCTGCTGTTCACAATTTGAACCTTATTCATGATTCTGGTGACAAGCTCTAAAAAAAAAAAAAAAAAAGCTGGGATCAACCTTTAAGAGGTGACCAAGGCAGAGGTGGTCAGTCTAAAAAGTTCAGGCCTGGTCAAGAGTTTACTCTGATGTCAAGGTCAGGACTGGGTATCACTCCAAGTCTAGGATATCAAGCTGATGGTTGAGATGAAGTTGAAGCCAGGGCAAGCAACTGATCAGGGCCAGGAGATCCAAGACAAGAATTAGAGCAAACAGGAGCAGGCACAAACAGGAGGGTCCAAGACCCAGATCACCCAGTCCTCCAAAGAAACATCATGGGAAGGCCCAAGCTGAGTAGGGTCTGGTGTTTAGTCTGCTGTCTGATGGTGCTGTGGCCTTTGTTTCTGTCTGTGAACAAAGATCTGGGTTTGAATCCCAGAAGCCCTTACGCACGCTGTGTACACATCTCCCTGCACTGTCTTAGCATAGAAGCAGCAGTGGAGTTTTAGCTTAGATGTGCTCACGGAGTTTACTGACTTTTAGTGCAAGACTATGCGAGGAGTCTAGAGACTCAAGCAGAAAAAAAGGAAAAGGGCTGATGTATGTGAAGAGGTAACCTTGCCACTTTTTACCAGCCCCAGAAGCTAAAACTGGGATCTCCCTAGTTTGAAAGGGGATGCTGAATTCAGTTCTCACTCATCTTGCACAAAGAAAATCCCTCTGCACTTAGGGACCAGCTCTCCTTCCTTGACAATTTCTATCACATCACCTTTCTGGATAAAAAACAAATGGAAAGAAGTGCACTGCAGGCCAGGCTCTGCAATAAGATTTGATCAGAAGACAAAAAGTATGAGAGTAATGACTCCCATCTTCACAAATGTCCTCTCAGGCAGAGGATTTCTGGCATGCCAGTGGGGCATTCTCCACAGTGAGTAAGAAAACCAAGTAATTAAGAGGCCACACTGTGTAGGGTGAAATAAGGTAATGAAGAGTTGAATAGGATCAGATCAGCTGATTGAAACCTTACAGTCCTCTCTCAAACCCCTATTTAGCAAAGACCATTTGGAGTAAAAGTGTTGAAAGAGTGTAATCTACTCTCCTCCTTGCACTCATGCTCTCTCGCTCTCCAGCAGAAACTGGCACACAGCATCAGGTTATTCTATGTATACCCACAATGTCCCCTCCACATGAAGAGCTCCCCCCTACACTTCACAGAGGAAACGTAAGACTGCAAGGGAGATCTTTCCAAGGCAATATAGCATGAGGGATAAACCACCCTTTCAGGAAGTCACGATACATGGGCTGAGGAGACACTGACCACATTCCCCAAGACAAGGTCTGAATATCAACTCCAAGCACACCGAGAGATCCAAGACTGACCCTCGAGGAGCACAAGGACAGGTCAGGCTTTAAAGTGTGCCTTCTATTCCCCTGCATTGAAGTTCAGTGCACCCGTCTCATGAAATTACAGCCAGAGTTATTTGTAGTGCAGAGGGAAGGCTGCCATGCAAGTACTCTGTATCATTTAATTCTTTAAGAAGCCATTATATATTATGGTCCTAACCTGGTTACAATGTCCTGACTTCTGAATTGAGTCTGTTCCCTTCTCCTGAAAAATACTGAGGATCCTCCCTCTGCTCACCATGAAAGTTAACTTCCTACTCCTACTGAATGTAAAGAGGTGGTTAGCCATTTTACCCTGAAGTCAGGGCACAGTGGCACCTTTGAGACTAACTGGTTCAGAGAGGGATGAGCTTTCACAGACTTTCTTCTTTGCCTCTGACTTCCTTAAGCCCTTAATCAAAACCTTCCTGAGGCAGTCTTCCCTTCTGAAGACCTGAAAATTTAGTTTTTTCCAAATAATCAGCCTTATAGCAGTGACTAAATATGCATGTTATATACCCATTTCTGGGTCCCAAATACTTAAAAAGGTTTAAACATCAAGCCAAAATTCCCTGCATCCCACAATGCTTTGTGGATACGTTTCTTATTTAAAGTATTGATGCAATCTAGTTTGCTTGAATGTTAAAACAACAACAACAACAACAGTGAGTGTGTAGGTATAGGGGGTTGCTTTTCTTTCCTTTTTTCAATGTAAGCATTCCTCATCAAGCATTAGAAATCCAAACTACTACAGGACTGTGCCACTGCCTGAGAGCCAAAGTGAAACTGACTGGAAACAGAGAGGGCAAAGCTAGTTTTACAGCCGAGCCAAACTAAGCATAAAGATAAAAGCACCTGTGATGAAGAGTAGTATGCTTGGTGATTTCTACTTTTGCAACCTGTGCTGGCAGTAACAACAGGAAAGGATGCATTAGAGACAGAGGGACTGTCATTAATGGTTCTGGTCCAAAGGTTACTGCTACCATTGATAGCTGCTAGCAACCTTTCATATCATTTGTATGGCTGGCAACAGATACTGCTGGAACAAATGGCCTCATGGAATAAAAACTAGGTGATGAGATAAAAGCATCATTTACATTTGCAATTTCTGAGCACACAGGGAAACCAGCTCTCTTTGGTTCACTTAATCAATCCCTGTTCTATGCTAATTTCCTCTCACCTCCATGGGCTCAAATTTGGTAAAGGGCTTAAAGGAACAGAGGAACTGCCTCCACCTCTTTGTTACACACAGACAGGCCTATTTGTTATACAATGACAGTAGGCCTAGGTCCATCAGAAATAATGAGATTCCCTCATTGGCTCGGCAAAGGGAGGCCACTATATGTACAAGTAATTCTGTGCAACAAAAAGTCCATGCAACAAACAGGAACAGGAGTGCAGGAAACGGGATAACACCAAGGGTGCCAAGGGAAGTCATCAGGCAGAGAACTCCAGCTAGTGCCCACTGACCCTTCAACGTATCTAAAGAGGAAGCAGATGCTGTCCAGTAAAATCTGCTGGGATATGCGCATTGACAAAGGAAAGAAAGACAGCCCCACAATTACCTGCTTCTCTGGCCAGTGCCTCCTTCTTGGTCTTGTAGATGGAGAGCTTGGCTAGGGCCAGGAAATTTGACCAGATGGTCCCAGGGCTTGGTGGGGTTATATATGGGCATGTATACAGTACAAAGTGCCACCAGAACCATAATGAGAGGTTTCTGAGGTGGTGGAATGGGGATGTGGCCTGACACACTCTAGACAGGTATTTGCCAGGTCCTCCTTGTGGCTGCAAATGGGACAGGTGTCAGGGAAGTCTGTAAAGCATGCTCAGTACATGTCTGTGCTGAGGGATCCACGCAGGAGCTACCAACTTAGATTTCCAGTGGGTTGTGGGACTAAGATAGAATAAAAGCTGGTCCACTGGGGATACTCACCAAAGGTGTCCTGCATTTGGTGTGTAGGCAGGACATAAGGATGGGATTGTGAACTGTATGGAACAGGAGTGTGTAGAACTGGAGCTGATAAGCTCTTCTGATACGAACTGGTTTGATATCCCACAGCCTGCTGAGATGGTACAGCAAGGAGTTCTGGGTTGGGGGAGTGGGGGTGCACCTGGTGAGACAGGGACCCCACAATTGGCACTAGGGGGCTGGGGGATATGAGCGAGGATCGACGTTGTGTAGGATCTGTTGGATGTAGGCAAGGATGCTGGCAACCTTGACCTCCCGAAATAAGTGGCAAGGAGCACACAGTGTGGTCAGCTCCGTGCACTGGGCCATCTCCTCACACTTACACATGTAAAACAAAGTACAAAAGGAAGAGTGGTATCTAAGGAAAGAAGTGAACAGCAGGGATGAAACAGTAACAGAGACCCTCTACTTTTATCTACGCAAGGCAAATGTCACTGGCCTGACAGTCCTGAAGACTGAAATCTTCCATTTATCCCCTGAACATACCCAAGAAGGAACATCAAAACCTTCTTCCAAGCCACACCCGACTAAAATGTGTCTCTGGAGGTCAGGCTTGATGCCTACTGGCAGGATACACTATGGGGGAAGATAACAGACAGTCAGGAAAAAAGTTGAACAGACAGGAAAAGGAATATGGCTTACTGCATATATCTTACTAGGCTGAACAAAAACAGACTTCCCTAGTTTCTTCTCATTGTGCACAACTGAAAATGAACCCCCATTTCTAAATTCCTAATCTGGTTCCATTAACAGTTTTAATAAATCTTTTTAAGGTCTCAAAAAAACAAAAACAAACAAACAAACAAACAAAAAGGATTAAGAAAATTCCCACAAAATGAGTGAACTCCTCCCTAGGTTTACAACTTTCAGCTGGGGGTAACAGACTGAGCTCAGCATGAGAACTCCTAAATTACAGATGCTTTTGCTCACTTGGGCAAGTCAACCTACATGCTCTTCAGTTTCCCCATCTGTAAAGGGATTATTTATTTACTCACCTCGCTGGGTGTGGGAGGGATTAATGTCCATAAAGTGCTTTGAAAACAAGATGTGCCAAGTCTTGTCCTATGATCCAGGACTATGAAAACAAAATAAATCACTTCCTCCCTCTCCCCATCCCTGCACAGCATGCTACAGTACTTCTGGCTCCCCCTGCTTGCAGGAAGGAGGGTCTACCTTTTTAACTCAGACCTCTTCAGAAGCTTTCCAAATTTCAAAGACTTTTTCTTCGTAGCCAAACCAAGAAGAAAACAAACAAGCCTGCCCTTTGTGCCTATGTTCAGAACCTGGGTACAGCTGTAGCTACATAAAAAAGGAACATAAAGGCCAACAAGAAAAAGAAATGGGTTTTTAACCATCAGGTCTCCAAAGGCAGTCTTCTCTCATGCTCTAGAAAGCTAACTGTGTTGCTGATCATTTGTTACACAAAGCCACGCCCCTCCTTCTTTCTCTCTTTTTCCCAAGGTGTAACGGTGGTTTTATTCATCTACCACATGCCACAACATTTCTTGATTAATTCCGGGAGGCAACCAGCAGTTAGCTGGCCCACCATCCTTATCATCACTGCCCGAGGATGCACAATAACCTGCCTCACCATCTGCTCTCGGATTTATTTTTAACTAGTCACTGCTCCCTCCTGTGCAGCATGCAAAGCAGGAACAGCATCTCCCCCTTGGATCCATTCTTCTGTTGGGTGGTGGAAGTGCGCAAGGCAAGGGAGTTCAATCTTGCGTCAATAAGCACTGCAGTGAAGGAGAAACAGCTGTATAAACACAGGCACAGAGGAGAAAAACTGCTGCTTCTCTGCATGGGAGAATGAATGAATCTATTGATTCATCTCCTCTAGCAAATATCTACTGAATGCTCTACTGCCCCTGCTACTCTTTGGGTAATCCAGATCCTGTTTAATAGTGCTGCTTAGGGAGCTTCCAATGCTACTTAGTATCAGACTCCATTTCTTATCACAGCTGCATGGCATCGACTGGACTGTTGCAGTAGGGATCTCTGATGAGCCCTCCCTACTGCCCTAATATGGTGGCTCATGTAAAATCTCCATAAGAAAATACCTTGTGCTCACCTAGGTGCATCTTTGAAAGTGCTTGGAGGGTGAAGAATCTGCTTGGAGGGTGAACATACTTTGTGATTTGCACTGTCTTAGAGAAGAAGAGCTCTTGTGGTGGCTCTAGGTTGAAATTCAGTGTCCGATGCGGTTGAGGTTGGGCCAATTAGTTGCTTTGAAGATCAGAACCAAGGCTTAAACTAGCACCACAAAGTAACTGGGAGCTAGCTAAAGGACTTTAGCAGAGATATGCTATGATCAGAGGGTCTTTGAAACAGGGAGCAGGCTGGCAGCTTCACTCTGTACCAGCTAGAGCCTCTGCATCATCTTCACATTCAGTTCCAGGTACAATGAATTACACATTCCACCTGGAGGTGAAAAACTCCAGAAAAAAGTAGAAAGGGCCCAGAAGAAAGCAACAATAATTATCGCCAGTCTAGATATAGGAGGAAGGGCTGGAAGAACTGGGATTGTTTAGTCAGTCTGGAGAAGGGAAGACCAAGGGGGGATTTGATAACAGTCCACAAATAAAAAAAAAGGGTTGTTATAAAGACGGCAGTGATCAACCATTCTCCGTCCCCAAGGGCTAGTACAAGAAGTAATAGATTGAAATTGCAACATGGGAGTTTTAGGTTGGGTTTTAGGAAGAACTTTCTAACTATGTGTATGGTTAAACACTGGAACAGATTACCTAGGGAGATTGTGGAACCACTGGAAGTTTTTAAATGCAAGTTAGATTAACATTTGCCTAGGATGATTTAAACAGGATTGATGCTATTTCAAGCACCAGGTTGGACTAGATGGCTTCCTGAGGTCCCTTCCAGCCCTATTTTTCTATTAGCTTAACAGTGTCTTGCCCCAGAGAAGGGTCAAAGCCTCCTAGCTATCTAGCCAGCAAGAGGTGAAACAATCTTTGGAAACTGATGCCACTTGGGAAATCCATGCTCAGTAATGAATCAGACTGGACCCTGAGTCTTTGCACAACCGAAGAATGGGGCTGTGCACCTTCACTAGGAAGTAGGGGTGTCTTGGTCAGTTCTCTGAAGCAGCTAGCTTCCTTTCTGACCAGCATCACTTTGGTCTTGCCAGCATTTGGCTAGAGGTGGCTATAAGCTGGCTACTCAGAAACATTCCAACATTTCAATGGAGGTGAGCACTGCATTGGTAGAGGATGGGATCTATAGCAGTTTCATTGGCATACTGTTGTCAGCTAAGCCCATGCACATTTCTGTTTCTCCCAGATGTCTCACATAGGTGAGGCATAGGTGTGGATACCATGTTCCCTATGGGACTCCAGGGGTGAGGGATTTCAGAGAAAAGCAGCGGTCATCTCTGCCCTGTGAGTCCAGTGGCTCCAACTATTCCTCCACAGAAGCAGACCAGTCATAGAATCATAGAAAATGAGGGTTGGATGGGACCTCAGGAGGTCATTTAGTCCAGCCGCCTGCTCAAAGCAGGACCAGCCCCAAGTAGATAATCCCAGCCAGGGCTTTGTGTAGCCAGGTCTTAAAAACCTCCAAGGATAGAGCTACCACCACCTCTCTAGGTAACCTGTTCCAGTGTTTTATCTCCCTCCTAGTGAGAAAGTTCTTCCTACTATCTAACCTAAACTTCCTTTGCTGCAACTTGAGACCATTGCTCCTTGTTCTCCTGTTCCATGACTAAGTCAACAGTATCCTTTTGGTCCACTGTGTCAGGCTGCAAAGACGTCCAGCCATAGAAGCTTAAGGATCATACTTGTGGTCTAAGACAAGGACAGCAGAGGTCCAGGCTCACTGTATTCCTGAAACATCACATCCCCTGCTCTCCATATGCTCTAGGGAAGAACTGGATTTTGCAGTATACTTGGGCAGTTAACAAACCTGGGCTCTGGAAGACAAAAAAGAAGGGGAATATGTTCTGTGATAAAGGGGTCCTTTATTGTTGAGAGTTAAAGACCAGCCAGGAATAGACATATCCCAGAAGGTGAACACATGGCTGGTTACAGTGTGAATAGGAAGGTCTTTCCAGTTCTTTGGGTATATAGCAAGTACAAGCTTAATTTGCAGCAACAGACACATACATTAGACAGCAGGAGACCCTGAAGGAGAAGCAATGCTAAAACAGACTGCCTTGGGTTTTATAGGTGTCAAATGTTTTCACTCTGCACTGGCCATTGATTAAAGGACAGGCATTGCATGTCCTGAGCGGAACAGCTCCCTGAATCATGCAACTGCCTTCTGCAGCCAGTTTCAGATCCTGAATATGCAGGTCTATGTGAAATACCTGACTGACACACTTGGTGAAAAGGCACGAATACCTCTAATAATGTCTACATTTGGGAGGGGCACATTATTATTACCAAGCACAAATTGGGAGTGACTTGTGTGACTGGGACTGTTACTGAATATCCAAAAGCAATGTCCAATTTAACACCCTCCCTGAGAGCTCTTGTTAGAAATGACAGATGCACACCCCCAGTTAGTGATGATGATATCTTCAAACTTCAGACAGCTTTTCCCCTCCACCCCCCCACCAACACAAAATGTATTAGTCCTCCCTGAGCTGAGTCACAGCTAGCCTTCATTCACTCCCTCATCTCATATACATATGGGGTGATTTGTTTTTTAAATCCAATATGCTTCTAAAAATGCCATAGTGAGGGCCAGGTCGCCCTCATCAAAGAGGGTGACAGATGACTGTGGAAGGAGCAAAGAAACTGCTCTTAGAAGAGCTGCTCTTGGAAGAGTTAATTGTTACAATCCTCACTCAAAAAAAATCCTCTTTTGAGGTGGACAGTTTCACCAACTGCTGCCCTGTCTGGAATTGCCATTTTCAGAGAAGGCTGTTGAAAAGGCAACTCCATTGTTACTGGAAGCCTGCTTTGCTGTGTGTTTTTAACCTCCAGTCCATCTGGTTGAAAGCCTACGTACGGATGAACACAACCAGAACAGTCTATGCCTTGGTGACTGGAAAGAAAAAAACCCCCAAAACACACAGGAGGATCGTGCTGATTCTTTTCCCTCCAGGAACTGCCTTTGATAATGACTACAATTCACAGAGTAGCTGCGAGGATTGGTATGGAGTAAACCTGGAGTGGATCTCTGGCTTTGCCTGTACTAAAAGCACACCAGTTTAACTAGATCAATTTAAAAATCAATTTGCTTTAGAAAGGCACAAGCCTTTAACAAAGACACACTCAAACCAGTTTAACCCTCGTTTAGATATATCAATTTAGCTTAAGCTGGTAATATGCCAGCAGAAGAATGAGGGTTGTGGGCTGAATGTGAAGTGGAAGACATGAAACCATGCCTCCTGACTGAGAAATACAGTGCACTGATGATCATCTGTTCATAAGGTTTGCAACCAATGGAGTTGGGTTGGAATCTCGCACACACCTAAGCATTTTGGGCAGTGGTTCTCAGCTGTTTTAGGCTCCAGGCACCCCTCTGAAAATGCCAGCTCTCAATTTTCATTTGTTTTTTGACTATGGAAAAATAACAGAGCAGTTCTTCCATTGCAAAGAACTCAAAAAGGACATAACAGCTCAGAATGTTATTAACACTATGGATTCCTATTTGGTATCTCTGCATCTAGCTTGTGAATCACGCTTGCACACCTAACAATCCTAACATTGTGTGGCCCCTGTGGCACACTTGAAATGATCTGAAGACACCCCCAAGGTGCTGTGACCCCCTTGCTGAGAATCCCTGGTTTAGACGGCAGAAGAAACTGAAATAACCTTATTTTCTCTGCACTTGACAATGTGGCTTTTCACAATGATCCATGCTTCTGTCACCTCAAGGCTGGATTACTGCTATTTCCTCTGCCTGGGGTTACACTACTTCTATGCTTCAGTAAGTACTGAATACACCAACACAACCAATTAGCTGGTGTGCCATGCTACGAAAACTGCTGTAATACCTGGAGCCTAGCAGGCCCACCCATGTTGCAAGCCCAACTGTTTGAGTGTAGATGGAAGCTCACAAAGCATTACAATAGGCTTTAACAATGAATGGTAACAGAAAGGGTCAGAAAAAGGAGATGGCGAGGGTGGATTGGCACAGACAGAGGAAAGCTACTGAGATGACTTGACAGCCAGGATGAGGTCACAAATCATAAACAGCAGGGGACTAGAAGCAGAAAATAAACGGTCCATATGGTTTTGCCAGAAATTAGTCCTAATTGGCAAACAGGATGATGATTAGATGGGCTATTTTATCACAGCCCTACAGGACCCCTAAAACAAAACAAAAACAAAACAAAACTAAACAAGAAATGACTCTGGAGAGGAGAAGCCTGATTTCCTGAAAGATTCCCTTGGGGAAGTAAGCAGAAGCAGAAGCCAGAGACACTAACAAAGGACAGCATCTCAAGGATCAACAGAGATGCCCAGACCTCAGCGCAACACAGTCAGGACAGCTGGCCTTTACCACTAAATCAGCAAGGACCTCTGAGGTAAATACACACAAGGTCCTGCTCTTTTCTCCTGTTCCCTCCTCTGTTTCTTTTCCACTCCTGCTCTTCCCTCATGCTGCCTTTGACCTGAAACCTACTGCATTACTGAAGTGCCAAGGACAATGAAATGAGAATACCCACCCAGCAAAAGCCAAAGTAAGAGAGGAACATGACCAGATTGGCCAGACAATGTCCCGTAGTGGGGAAGAGAGTCAGTCTAGAGCAACAGCTATCACGGACACCTCGCTAGTCCAAATATCCACCTATGACTGATCAGCTGTCTTAAATTCTGGGAACTTCAACAGAAAGCCGAATTTTTCACAGTTTTACTGGTCTCTTATTCCCTGCTTTGGATCTATTTTGCCCAACACAAGCTGGCAGAAAATTTACAGCTAAGTAAAATATCTAGCAGAACTTGCTCTTCCCTACTAAAAGAGAGCTAGCTGATAAAATAAAAAGAGCTCTAAAGAGCTGTCAATGAAAAAGGACTTTGATTAAGTTTGGATTAAGACTATTTTCAACAACCATTCTTTTATGATATCAACTTCTTGTTTTGGATTCATTTCTCCCGGTATATGCCAAACAGTACACAAACATTTGGAAAGGGTTTTTACTATGTCTGCCATGACAAGCTAATGTCTCTGTATTCATAACCTTGAACCAGTATTTAACCACTTAAGCCTGTACAGTGGCAGGGCCATGTGAACATCACCAGCTCCCTAGATCCTCTTATTCCATGGGAATTAGCACAACAGTGCCCTACAGCAGTGCTCCACAATTTAGAAGTCAGTTAGCAGCCAGACTGCTATAATGTTTTTTTTCTGATCTGTGGGGTCTGGTAACAGAGATATGCTACTTTTCTCCTTACATAACACGGGGGCAGTTTCAACCAGCTGAGATGTTAAACTTAACGACCCATCTATGTCATCCCTCCACCCCCAAACTGGTTTAAATGGAGAGGGGTTACCTGCAAGCCATTTGTTGTGAAAAGGTCTCAACTCTGGAACCTTCTGCCATTGATCAAAATGTGTTCATCTCCAGGGCCTGCTATAAGGACTGTGTTTACCCCTCAGGTTTCTCTGGGTGGAGAGGGCTCACTGGTGTAAAAGTGAGCTGAAAAGGAGAGAACTTACTTAAGCTGGCATGGGACGCCAATCAAATAGATGAGCCAGATTCAGATCCAGATTCTTGGCCCCAGCTGAGACTTTTGGGTCAGCCTCAGGATCGGGGACCTTGGGTTGGATGAAGTTGCTTAAAACTACTTCTGCATCCTAAATACAGGCTGCAGTCTGGGCCTGGACACTTGTGACAATGTTAATAAATCAAAATACAGTCAAATAATTAACAGCTGGTGGAAGGGGACTAGGATAGAGCAGCAAAGGATTTTAAAATTACGATAAAAAAAATCTTCTGCCTGTACAGCTGTTGAATGGCTTTCCTGGACTCAGCTGCTTCACTTGAATAAATGAAATTCAGCAAACATCTAGATACTGTGAGCCTAATTTTCTTACACCAGGTGTTTTTTAGGCTCTCCAATTCTGGAGAACAACAATCAGCATTTAGGTACATAGTACCGATATTCAGATATAGCGTGTGGGGATGGAGCACCACTCGGACCCATATTTCATTCAAACTGTTGTATTGTTACAGTCTTTTTGTTTTAAAGTAAGTTTCTATCAACTTTAAAAACTGAGGAGACTAATTTGAGCTTCCCTTTAGTTAGATTACCATCCAAATTTGGCTCTTACTCCCATCTTAGCAGCATTAACTGATGAAGGTCACTCTGCTTTTGTCATTTCACACCATAGTCAGCTAAGCATGTCACAATCTAAAACCATTTCAGAAATCCTTTGGGGTTTTCTCCTTTGAGAGCAGGGGTCTCTGAGTCAGGATGCTCAAATTCTATTCCCATCTCTGTCATTAATCTGCTTTGTGACCATGAGTGAGTCACTTAACCTTCCTGCACCTCAATTGTACAAGGAGGTAATGATACCGTTCTACCTCACCTACAGGACTGGAAGGGGTGGGTGGGTGCCAGATGTGAGGCTTAAGTGACCTGAAAATATGTGACGTACACATATGTAGCACCTCCTTAGTGACACACAGTTAGCCCTTTCCAAGACACTTGGCTCGCTTTTCAAGGCTAGCTTTTCTATTGCCAAATACTGCAGTTACAGCCAACACACCAGGGGTAATAATATTAGTGGCTACTACTCAGAAAGGTCCTATGGCCACAGGGTTACCTACATGCTCCTACAGAACCCCACCATAAGGGTCACTGCCAGAAAGTAGTATATTAATGAATATCACTCAGTGAATCAGCCGTTCACAAGAAGTAATGCTGTTCTTTAAGTCTGATGCCTATATAAGCTGGCAAGTTTTCATTCTTACTCTGTTCAAAACATTAAGGCAGTCAGACATACAGTTTGATGCAAACTCTTCACCCAAATGACTTGCATTGTATAAGGTGGCTTGCAAGGTCCATGTAAAAAAATACCACATTCACGCTCCTTTTGAGCAGCAGATGGCCATGTAACTAACAGGTATATTCTGATACATATGCAGAAAGGGGCAGAGCTGATGTTTGTAAATTCCCCCACCAATCTCAGGAGTTTCCTGATTTTGATCCCTTATGTGCAACCCTCACTAGAAAAGCCAAAGGCTTCAGTGCCATTCTGATTAGATTCTTACAGTGAGGCCCTCACTGTGATATCTGAATGTCTTCACCAACATCCAGAGCAACTAGCACATCAGTAAAATTTCCTCTCCGTTCTCTCCCATCTGTAGGATGTCTGTCTGCATGCATGTTCCCAAGAAGCTCATAATACCTATCCTAAGGTGCTCTCTTTTTCAGTCCACTTCTCTCCAGAGTGGTACTGTCATATAATTCTCTCCCTATCCTACTTAAATCCCTGCCATTCTTCCACCATTTTCAAAACCCAAGGGTCTCCTGCCCCCTTTCTGACTTACTGCTTCAGTCCTCTTTTTAACCAAAAGTGGGTTCCTTTAAATACACTGACAGCAATCTTGGGAGGTTCACAACAAATCAGGGAATAAGTGATTCATGAACAGCAAGTAAGTGTGTAGATCTAGGGCAGGGGTGGGCAATTATTTCGGCTGGAGGGCCATTTAATGAGTTTTGGTGACGTATCGAGGGCCGCATCCATCTCTCTCCCCACTGCTCCCAACCTCCAGAACCCAGCCAGAAGCTGTAGTTCACCAAGAGTCCCAACATTTAGCTGCGGACCCAGACAGGGACTTCTGCCGCAGCAGGCAGATGGCAGTGTCAGCTGTGGGCGCAGCCAGCAGGGTCTGGACCCCAATGCAGAATCTGCTGATGGTTTCTATAGCTGATGCTGCCAGCAGGTTGCGGGTTGGGGCTCTGTGCGGGAGCTCCTCCTATGCCATCTGGGTGGCAGCACCAGCTGTGGACACTGCTGGCAGGTTCTGTTAGGGTTCCTGAACCTGCTGGCAGCCTCCATAGTTGATGCCACTACCCACCCGCTGCAGCAGAAGCTTCTACCTGGATCCATAGCTGATCCCACAATGTGGACAGCTGATGCTGTTGGGAAGAAACAGTCCTGCCCACGTGCCCAGCACCACAGTGTCTGGAGCCAGAGCAGCCAGTTGCCTGCAGGCTAGATCCAATGAGTTGACGGCTGCCCACCCACGGGCCAGATCAAATCTGTTGAGGGGCCGGATCCAGTCCGCAGGCCATATTTTGCCCACCGCCGATCTAGGGCGAGTCCTTCCTTAGAACCAAGCCTAAAGGAGGCTACCAAAAAAACATAAAACCAACACACCATCTCTGCTAGCACCATACCAGACACCTGCTGCTGTACCACAGACAGCACTGAACAGAAAACAGGGAAGTAATTAGCTGCTTATTATTAATGAGACCCAGAGTAGAAATCTCACGACTGTCCTAAAAGAAGAGACGCCTGCAAAATTGAGTGGTATCTTTTGTGTTGTCCAAGGACTTTCTTTCAACTGCTTTCAGATATCCAGTCTATCATCTGAATGTCACATTCACCCTGATTTTATCTATTCATTGTCTACATAATGCATATCCAGAGTAAGTCACGAAAAGATGGTAACACCAGTCACAGACAGAATAGAAGTGTCCTTCCTTTCTGTGGAGAGTGTTCTGCACTTAAAAGGAACATGCTCTAGGATGAAGGAAAGCCAGTTAAGAGATTACAGATGAGCAAGAGACAGTATTCATTTTTCTGACACAACAGAGTTCAAGGTATTTTATTAAAGCTTATGCAAGTATTCAAAGACAAAAAAAGATACCTTTCAAATTAAAAAATAAATACTGTATCCACTTCAGCCATCAAGTAGCAAAACAAAAAAGAGCTCATTAAGAGCAAGAAGAAAGAACTACAAAATACGGATAACGTATTAAAAAAAACCAAACAGATTTCAACAAACTCAGAAAACTTGTAGGCAGGGGATTTGGGGAAGATGGTCTAAGGATGTATACAAGTGCAAGTGACCAAGCAGTTACCAAGAGAGAAGGCATAGTACAATCTTTCCCAATGTGCAGAAAAAAAAGGAAGTATGGTAAGAGACCAAAATGGTTTCATTGGGAGATTAAAAAGGAATCATATGAAAATGGAAATGAGGGTTTATGACTAAGGGCAAGTAGAAAAGAACAGCACTGACCTATAGGAATAAAAATCAGAAACACAATTGTGCAAAGTAAGTTATAATGAGCAAAGAACATAAAAGGCAACAGGGAAAGGTTCTGTAAATACATCAGAAGTAAAAGTCAGAGAAAAGTATAGTTGAATTACTTAAGGGAACGAATTTAATGGATGACATGGGGAAGACTGAAGTATTCAATGCCTTCTCTGCTTTAGTTTTCAGGAAAAAAAGATTAATTGTATCTAGTCCCCAAATACTCCTTTTGGGAGAGGGGGTTTCCATCTTAAACCAGAAAAAAGACATTAGAAGTCAAACAGCTACTACATTTTAATTTTATTTTACTATATTTTAATTTTATTACAAAAAATATGTCATGACTTGTAATTGTGTACTGTCTATAGAAGAGATTGCATAATAACTCAAAAATAAAGTGTTGCTCTTTTATATTGTGTTTTTCATGTGTGTATGGTGGGGTGTGGGGGGGGTTATGAGAGTGTGGCTGTGTAGTGGGGCATAGGGTATGTTGGGGTATATGTATATATTGATGGGGGGCTGAGGGGATAAGGTGCGCCCTGCCCTACACACTCCACCCATGGCCTGCAGGCGGGGAGGTCCCCCCACATGCTGTGGCCAAAGCTGCACCAAGGGAGGGAGCAAAGCCTGCCCTATTGCTGGGTCTCTGCACCACATGCCTGCAGCTCCAGAATTTGCAGTGGGGGAAGCCGGGCACTGGAGCCAGCTGCCTCCCCCGCTCCCTGCACTCGGCGGGGAGTGGAGGGAGTCCTGCCCCCTGCTTCCACTTGGAGTCCAGCGCAAGGCTTCCCTGCTGCAAGTGTGGAGCTGCATGCGCACAGTGCAGAGCCCCTGTGATAGAAGCAGCCAGGCAGGCTTTGTGGGAATGTGCTTCTCGCTCTCAGCGCAGTGCGGACCACCTCTATCACAGGATCTCTGCACCGTGTGCCTGCAGCTCCACACTTGCAGCACAGAAGCCCTGCACTGGACTCCACGGGGAAGCAGGCGGCAGGGCTCCCTCCACTCCTGGTGGAGTGCAGGGACATGTGCAGAAGGGAGAGGGGGAGGTTGCAGGATCCAGTGCAGGGTTCTCCCCAGTGTGAGTGGTGGAGCTGCAGGCACATGGTACACAGCCCCAGGGATGGGCAGGCTTCACTCCCTCCCTCAGCACAGCACTAACCAGAGCCGCGCCTGTGCAGGGGACAAGCATGCTGACCTCCCTGCCTGCTGCTGCTGCCAGGCAGCAGGGGCTGCATGTCATGGGGGGAGGGTGTGGGGGACCTCTACACCCCCCACAGCTACACGGTCACAAGCTGGTGGAGGGTAGATTCATGCTAGGTATCAGGAGGCGCTACTTCACTATCAGGGTGGCTAGGATCTGGAACCAACTTCCAAAATAAGTGGTGCTGGCTCCTACCCTGGGGGTCTTTAAGAGGATGAACACCTCGCTGGGGTCACTTGACCCCAGTACTTTCCTGCCACGGCAGGGGGTCGGACTTGATGATCTGCTCAGGTCCCTTCCGACCCTACCAACTATGAAACTATACACCCTGCCCGGCTGAGCTCCGCGCTCCCGCTGCCCCTCTGGGTGCAGGCCCCACGGACCACTCCTGCTCCCACCCAGCTGCAACTCCACCCACTACCACCAGCCCCACCGCTTCCCTACCTGCTGCCCCAAGTGAGCAGGTTCCACCTGCAGCAGGACCCCCACGTGGAAGCTGCTGGCTGGGCAGAGCCCTTTCACCCAAGACAGTGGGAGCAAGGTCCAATAGGGTATGTTGAGGGATTGTACATGTGGGCGCCTCGCTCCCACCCTCGTGGGTGGGGATGCAATTTGTTGCAGGGTGATGCGGGCCAGATGTAAGTGCCTGGCAGGCTGGATCCGGTCCGCAGGCTGTATTTTGCCCACCCTTGAACTAAGGAGATAGCAGAGCAAGCCAGAACCTGAAAAGAACAGGTTAAAGGACACTTAGGTTAACCTGATATACTCAACTTAACAGGACCCGAAAGAGACCTTAACATACTAGCCATAACAATCCTTGAACTGTTATTGATGATCTTCAATAGTTCACAGAGGACAGGGTAGTCCCAAAGAGTTAGAGAAGGGGAAGATAGCACATATCTTTAAAAGGAAGGGAAAGAAAACCTAGGAAATGATAGACAGATCAGCCTCAATTAAAAACCCTGGAAGATATTAGAACAACACATTATACTATCAATTTATAAACCTACATAAGAGTTAACACATAAGATGCTAAGAAACAGCCAACGTGGAATTGTCAAGAACAAACCATGTCAAACAAATGTAGCTTCCTTCTCTCGCTGGATAAGACGGAAACAGGAGATGAGATGCATCTCGACTTGAGTAAAGCTTCTTACTCTATCCCATATGACCTTCTCATAAGCATCTTCACTGCTTCTTTTAGACTGTAGTGACAATCTACACAGTTTTCCAAAAATATATTACAATGCCACGAGCAAAATAAAATATGTTCAAAGAAAGAACTACTATAAAGTTCATGCACAACTGGCTGAAACCGCATGCAAAGAGCAGTTATGAATGGTTTTATGGTGTACTGGGAGGGCATCTCAAGTGCACCTAGGTTTATTCAATATTTTTATCAATTACTTGAACCACTGACTAGACAGTCCTCTTATCAAATCTGCAGATGACATCAAGCTGGGGAAAGACTGTACATGCTTTGAAGGACAGTGTTGCAATTCAAAATGATCTTGATATGTTGGAGAAATGGTCTGAAACCAACAAAGTTAATGAGGGGAATGGAAATAAACATTTTCTAACATTTAAAAGGTTATTACCAAGCTTGGTGAGGGAAGGGCAAGAAAGGAAATCAGCTTGATTTGCAATAAAAAGCATTTGCTTTGTATATTAGGAAAAACTTTGACTATAAAGCTCCAAAGTACCGGAACAGGCTAATTAGATAGGTGGAGGAAACCTCTGCATTGGAGATTTTCAAGAACATGCTAGGCAGACATCTGTTAGGGGTGGCTCAGAAAGGCAGAAGAGTCGAATGATATCTTGGTGTCTCTTCTAGCCCTACATTTCTATGATTTATATCCCTTGTGGAAACTAAAAAGCTCCAAGGAAAGCAGTTTGGCACAGAATGAATGTTCATGGCAATTTTATATAATTAATTAATTAATTATGTCTTACCTATCCCCAGGCTGTAGGGGTTACTTCAGAATTAATGTGCAAGTAATATAGCTGAGGAAAAAAAAAACAGATACTGCAGGCTGAAAAACAGATTTTTCAACTATTGTAGGTAAAGATTCTCAAAAGTTATTTAGGAACACAAGTACCAAAATTACTTAAAAACTAAATTCAGGCACTTGTGAAAATGTTACCTACTTCAACACTTTGCTGCTCCACTACATATAGAAGCAGGGGGCAGATGGGGAATTCAGGGACTGTCAGTACAGAGAAAGACTGAAAGTAAAATACCACCTCCTCCCACCCCTCCGTGGTTTCTGTGATCAGGTACCACAGTGATTAGGGCCAAATAAGTACTTTGACAGATTAAGCCAGAGAGCTCCAGCTATTTAGGCACTGAATCTTCAGTGATATTCTCTGCAACAAGTTAAGTTCTGGATGAGATGAAGAGAATGAAAGAAACATACCAACACTCAGCACAAACTTCAGTGTGCTTGAATAGGAAAAGCACATAACAGAAAGCTCAGCAGGATTTCTTCTGAAATCACACAAGTAGTAATCTGACAGCAATTTTTAAATGAAGAGCCAGTACAAGCTCATGATCAAAATTCTGACCTTGCAAAATCATGGAATGCATATATTAGCATGCACTGGTGTTCCACAGAAGAGAGCTATTTCTAGTGAGCAGCTTAACAATCAGCAAAATATCAATGTGATCACTTATAATACAAAAGCGTCTCAACAGCTCTGCTGCAGGTAACAGTCCACGAAGAGGAAACTACTGCCAAAATGCATCCTCAGCCACAGATCTCCAAAGCTGCTCACATACTCTTGCTTCCTGTACTCAGAAGCCTACAACATTTCAAAACTCCCATTAAACTTTACAATAAACAAATATATAGGATAAAATGCAATGCAGTATTATATAGCAAGCACACAATACCGTGTATCCTCTCTCTTCCTACCCTACTTCCCCAAACTATACACTGAAGTTTGGTATCATAAACACTTATCTCAGAGCTAGCAGAATTAACACAAGCCTCAGGAGACCTGTAAACTGCCTTTCCTACCTCTCAGAAAAAACACAGTTGTGTGTGCCAGTTCACCTTTTATTTATTTTAGTTGGTACTATATTTTAAAAATGATCTAATGCTGGCAATTCAAATGCAAGTGAAAATTGAGCAGGAGAAATAAGTATTAATTCATTCACAGTTGCAGGAAGAGCAGCAGCAGCAATGAGCCTAAGCCTGTCACATAAGCTCATCAGCTTTCTTCTTATGCAGCAGGTCAAAGTATGGCAGACTCCTTTATGCCAGACAAAACTGAATTTCCTTAACTAAAACCAACATCATCAGAAATTAAGACTGGCAAATCTGAAAGCAGATTATTTAGGTCAGTCTCTTCTAGTTAAAGGTGAATGACAGACAAAAAATTGGAATGGAGCTAAACATGGATTGATCAGTTTAATTTTTAATACTAAGGGTCTTTGGTATTTCTAAGGTGTTGGTCTTACTCTTGATTTATATTCCAAGAGCATCTACAAGGTATGAGATCAGAGCTGCAAACCAATAGACAATGGTGCAAAACACAAAGATTATCCTTGCCTCAAGGAGCTTTCAGTCTGAACTGACAAGCCAGAGGACCTGGGGAAAAGAAGACATTACCATCCCCTCATTAAAGGTGGGGAACTCAGGCGGAGACAAGTTTAGCAAGCTGAATTGCAGAAAACCTATGCCAGAGCAGGGAACTGCACCTAAGATTTCTGGAGCTTGCTATCCAGTTCATTAACCAAAGGAGCTTAATTGCACTGTGGTATCTACGGTAAATACTAAGTGCAGCAATTTAAGAAGCATTAGAAGCATTCAAAAACAAATCTCTCAACAAATCAAGAGCTCTCCCCTACTCATTTTTATAGCCTTATTCCCACTGGCCACAAGGACATGGGGAAAGCTTGATGAGTCCGCGCTGCAGCCCAGTCAGAGCTTTTCCAATATGTTCTACAACTCGGTCCCATTACCCCAGGGAGTCTTGTTTTGGCCTTCCCCCACTGCACTGGCTCTAGAGTACCACCCTCATGGCAATTCAAAAGCCACGTTCAGAGGTTTTGAACATATGCAGTTCTCTTCGAGTCCAATGGCTCTGCAGCCCTGGGAAAAATTGAGCTGCCTGTATTTAGATACCTAACCCTGGCTTTGGGAGCATAGGCACCCAACCAGGGAGGCTGCTCCAACATGCTGTAATTACAGCGTGCTGGAGCAGACTTGATTAATCGAATCTGCTGGAGCATGGTAATTACGTGGCAGCCTCCCACGTCTTCTGTATCAGCGTCCCCATGTTTCAAAACAGCAGTCAGGGTGCTTTATCTAAAGCTCATTCAATGAGCTTTAGATAAAGCACCCCTGCCACCATTTTGAAGCGCAGGGACACTGATACACGAGACACTCCAGACGATTTAATTAGACAGGCTCTCAGAGCTACTCTAATTAAAGCACCTCCCACACTTGGAGCATGTGTATAAATGCCCACAGAGCTAAAAAATTGGGCCTAAGTAGGACAGAATGCACAAAGTGAAAGGGAAGAGAAAATTATTTTCCTTCATTCCCTTTCCCTCAACTGGGCTCCTTCCTAGTGTGGTAAAAATATGTTATAATCTAGTCATTATGATTTTGCAATAACGTTTGTGTAGCAGCTGTGTGGTAAAAATGTCTCATCTCCCTACACAAAGGCTTCACAGCTGAGAACTGTTTAGTTTCACTACATAATTGCTTCTGCACATTATCACACTTGCTTCTGCTAAGGTATGTAGGCCAATGATAGATTTACGAGTAGCACTAGACTTCTGCAGACATAGCCGGGAACAGATGCAACAAATAACTCCTTACGAGAGATAAGAGAAGAGGCACAGGGAAAGGTGCTGATGTGAAGAACTCAGACCTTGACCAAAGAATGACCGAAATGGACTTAAGGACGGCCCCAGGGAGGAGATTTAAGATGTAAATGAGACATGTATGTAAACCATCATAGAACATGTACCTGCTAGACATATGTTGTAAGACGTAATACTTGGGCTACCAATAATTATGCAACACGTTAGAATCTTTTGTTTATGTTAGCTATAAAAAGGAACCCCAGACTCTGTTTGGGGTCGACACGGATTTGAGTAAATTAAGCTCCCTTGTCGAACTTGTTTGCAAACAATAAATCTGAACTCAGACCCAGCCTGTGTGACTCTCTCCTAGGGGTGGATTGGACAAGCCTCCAGGGGCACGAAACTAGCCGTTTGTGCAACACTAGGATCTGACGAAGCAAGCTGTTATGAAGGCTTTTGCCTCTCTGATTTGGTTAGTCCATAAGGTGCCACTCTGCTGTGCCTTCTGCCAGACTTCAGACTAACACAGCTAGTGTTAAGTAGTCACTAATGTCTGAGACCCTGCAGAAGCAGCGTCAGCAGTGGAGGCTGCCCTTGACCTGAGGTACAAATTGGGGTTGGGAGGGGGGCAGACAGTGGAAAAAGATCATGGCACAGCAGGGTAAGCTCCTGCCCCAATTACCCTTAAGTGGCATCAGCCAGATCAGTGATTCTCAGCTTTTAGTCTCAAGGCCCCTCTCCATTTTTCTGAATTTAGATCTAGCTCAGTGATTTTCAACTGGGGTGCTGTGAAATTCAGACATGTTATGGAGGGGCCTTGAGGCTAAAAGGATTGAGAACCACTGAGTTGCAGTCACTTACAATATACATTTTTCACAGTACTGAGTTCCAAATTTTCAAAGGGCAATTCCTCATGTCAGTGGAGCCTCCTTTAAACAAGAAATGCCAGATGCTCATCATACCTTTGTCAAAAGGCACAAGGAACTGCTGCATTGCAAGGAATTCTCCAGTTTCTGCTAGACTAAGGCACAATTCACCCTTCCATGACCCATTTGCACTTTTGTCTCACCTACCTTGCCCAGCCCTAGATCTGCTACTTTTCGGGCTTCAAAGCCTTTTCACCAGCACTGCATTCAATCCAATTATTGTACAAACTAAAAAAAAAAGCTTAAAGTCTCCTGTTGATACAGCACCTTTTCTTGGCACCTGGGAATTTAGTGCCAGAGTATGCCAGGTGCCTAAGGTCAGGACCCAGAACTTGCCCCCAAGGCGAAGAGTGCACTTAAGTATATTCAACAAGAGTGGTTGCAGGAATTAGATTGATTTAACCTCCCCCCCCCCACCCTTTAACCTGACTCACCCAGTTAGATTCCATAGTTTCTTCCT
This sequence comes from Alligator sinensis, assembly GCF_000455745.1. Classification (NCBI taxonomy): domain Eukaryota; kingdom Metazoa; phylum Chordata; order Crocodylia; family Alligatoridae; genus Alligator; species Alligator sinensis. The sequence goes on from NW_005842575.1 coordinate 701,232, forward strand.
GATAGGAAGGGTAACATAGGAGAAGAACGCAGAGTGTTTTGGCTCTAATTTCCAGCATGGCCTAATTCAAGCATGTGCACTTAGTCCATAGCAATAAGCAGAGGACATGTAGCTCTTAACACACTTCAGCAGCTGAAGAAGAAAGGACTTTAGAGCATGACAAGAGGAGAGCTTTCCATGGATCCCCAGGTAGCTGCAAACTGGCTTTATCCTCATTATTCTGCATTACCAAGCCCTCTCCTGTTTTGCCAAAACAGCTGACTACTTCCCCTCCCGTACCCACATTCCTTCAATCATTTAAAATAGGATGCTGTGTTCTGATGAAATGCCTTTCAGGACCCATCCGTGGTAGAGGGAATTAATAACTGTGCCAATCCTTTTGAAATGCAAATCTTCACAACAAATGGGTTGCATGTCTCTTGTTACTGTTACCTCCGCCTGATGAACACATGTTATGTAGAACAGGGAACTATTTGCTTATCTTTACCTAATATGTGCATTGCCTGTCCTTGCTGTTCTTAATCACCCATTTTCCTCCTCTTGCCTCCCCTCTACACCCAAGGGTCTTTTGTTTTCCAAGCAAGAAATTTTCTGTTACTTCAGGACAAAAAAAAAGCTGATCCTCCTGCAATAGAGTCATTAATTCTCTTATTTGCACAGCCAGCAGGGTTCCACAGAAATTTCTTCATCCAAACATTAACTGTTCTCTGTTAACTGGAGGGACCTTAAGAGAGTAAACATTTGGACCACTATATTACTTAACACTGCAACAACAGAAAAGCTGTTCCCCCCCCCCTTTTTTTTTGGCAAAATGAACAGTTAAGTGAACTACTGTCATAGCTTATGCACAAGGGAGCACTGTCAAAGGGTGGATCCCAGGAGATGGGTCACAGTATCATAGACAGTGAGGGTTGGAAGGGACCTCAGGAGGTCATCTAGTCCAAACTCCTGCTCACAGCAGGACCAGCCCCAACTAGATCATCCCTGCCAGGGCTTTGTGTAGCCAGGTCTTAAAAACCTCCAAGGATAGAGCTTCCACCACCTCTCTGGGTAACCTGTTCCAGTGCTTCACCACCCTCCTAGTGAGAAAGTTCTTCCTAATATCTAACCTCAACTTCCCTTGCTGCAACTTGAGACCATAGCTTCCTGTTCTGTCATCTGCCACCTCTGAGAACACTCTAGCTGGGCCTTTTTCACTCTTCTGCTTTCCAATCTCTCCTAAACATAAGTTCAATAAACTTCAATAGCCTGTAAATGACCAATGTCTGCAGTGTACCTGCCCGACTTGGAGGTGGGAGTAGTGCTTGGATCCATGCTTTGTGGTTCGCAAGAGCTGGGGGGCACAGTGAGCGGCTCTGGTCAAGTAGGGAGTGGAGGACAGGGAGCCCATTGATTAAAATAAATGCAGACAAAAGGAAAAGATGGGGTCAGTGCTGTCCTGGCTATAAACCCAAGTGGCCAGGTGCACCAGTGTCTGGGAGATGGGAAGGGAGGAGAAGCAAGCCCGTGTGGAATGCCTGGAGGACAAACCACACCCATGTCACAGAATACTGCATCCACACGTAACACTGAACCAGTTCACAGTGAAACAGTTCAGAACAGGACTTGGTTTTCCAAGTAGACCTTTGAACCAGTCTAGGCGCACTTAAACCAGTTTAAACAAGCTTGTATGTCCGTCTGCTTCAGGTTTGAACTTCATTTAAAACTATTCTAAGTGTTGTGCGTATCCAAGCCATGAGACAGTGGGGACAAGCTTTTTGGCAGGTGTGCCACAAGTTAGTCCTATGGCCTCCCTGAGTGCCACTCCAATTCCCTCTCCCTGCCTGATTTGCTACTCTGCTTTCTGCTCTCTGCCCTATCTTCCCTGCCTGATCTAGCTGCTCTGTTTCCTATTTCCTGCCCTGTGTTCCCTGCCTGACCTACAATTTTGCTTCCTTTCCTGTGCTCCCTGACAGATCTGATACTTTGCTTTCTGCTCCCTGCCCTATCAGCAGCTTGTGCTCCCTGCTCCTCCCAGATCTGGCATGTTACATAGGCTGGCTACTCCTGCCTTGAGACAGCACAAAACGGTAAAGAAGTTGATTGTCTGGTTAGCTAAAAAAATAGAAAAGTTTTCAATTAACAATAATCACACCTTGGCTTAACCACATTGGCTACGATGCATACTAAACTCAGTTAATTGAGAAAAATATGTTTTTAAATTAAAAAGACCACTCAATGGAACTGCTTTCTTTCCAAGTTCTTCATAAATAATGAGACTACTTCTCCTGAGCAAAGTAATAATCAGTAGCCCTTTAGTTGCTACCTCCCCTCCCTATTTCCCCAGGATTAGGAATAACAAGTAGAAGCTGCCACATTTCGAGACAGCAAGGAATGATCTCCAATTGTGCTTTGTGCCTGTACTAGGCCTCTCCCAACAGGGCAGGAAGCTGTCAAGGCCATGAGATTGTCACATATACCAGTAGGATTTCTCAAAATGAAAAAAGTTAAAATCAGAGTGTGTTTCTGCTCAAAAAGGCTATTTTGGCAAAAAGTTAAGCTTAGCAGGACTTTTGTAATTACTGCAAAGCAGAAAAAAACTTTAATATTTCACAATTCTTCCTATTCTAACTTGATTCCGTCTTATTAATCTCTATCCAGCATCCCTGCAAAACAGGATCATTTGCATTATTTTTGTTGTTTCATAATATAAACAAGAACAACAAAACATTCTGAGAACTCATTCTATGCTTTCCAGTACCTTTTGATACAAAAAAATACAAACCTGATTGATAGTGTTTATACCCCAGAAGGAAAGAATCATAGAAAATTAAGGTTGGAAGGAACCTAGTTTCATAGTTGGTAGGGTCGGAAGGGACCTGAGCAGATCATCAAGTCCGCCCCCCTGCCATATCTAGCCTGAATCTACTCTCCGTCAACTTATGGCCATTATTCCTTGTTACTCCCAGTAGTGCTCGGAGGAACAGGGACTCTCCCATTGCCTGCTGGGATCCCGTGGCCAGTTTATAGATGGTCACCAGATCCCCTCTCAGCCTTCTCTTATGGAGGCTGAACAGGTTCAAATCTCGTAGCCTCTCCTCGTAGGGCCTGCCCTGCTAACCCCTGATCATGCGAGTGGCCCTCCTCTGGACCCTCTTGATACTGTCCACATCCCTCCTAAAGTGCAGCGCCCAGAACTGGATGCAGTACTCCAACTGCGGCCTGACCAGCACCACATAGAGGGGGAGGATCACCTCCATGGACCTGCTCGTGATGCATCTGTGGACGCATGACAAGGTGCGGTTGGCCTTCCTGACTGCATCCCTACATTGGTGGCCCATGTTCACCTTGGAGTCTACAATGACTCTGAGATCCTTTTCTGCCTCTGTGCTGACGAGAAAGGAGTTCCCCAGCCTGTAGGTCTGCTGCTGGTTCTTTCTCCCTAGGTGCGGTACCCTGCACTTGTCAGTACTGAATCCCATCTTATTCTCATCCGCCCACCCCATAACCTGTCCAGATCCAATTGCGACCTGTCCCTCCCTTCTAGCGCGCCCACTTCTCCCCACATCTTAGTGTCATCTGCGAATTTGAACAAGGTGCTTTTCACCCCCTTGTCCAAGTCGCTGATGAAGATGTTGAACAGTGTGGGCCCAAGGACTGAGCCCTGGGGGACCCCAGTGCCCACATCCCTCCAGGTTAAGTAAGACCTGTCCACCACCACTCTCTGGGTGCAGCCCTCCAGCCAATTGGCGACCCATCTGACTGTGTAGGCATCAACACCAAAATATCCTAATTTTTAAACGAGAATGGGGTGAGAGACAGTGTCGAAGGCCTTCCTAAAGTCCAGAAAGACTATGTCCACCGTGATACCTGCATCCAAGGATTTTGTGACCTGGTCACAGAAGGCCACCAGGTTGGTCTGACAGCCCCTGCCTCTATTGAGCCCATGTTGGTTGCCCCTAAGCATACACTCCCCTGCTTGCCCCTCGCAATGTGCACCTGGATAATTTTCTCAAAGAGCTTCCCCAGGACCAAGGTAAGACTAACAGGCCTATAATTTCCTGGGTCCTCCTTCCTCCCTTTTTTTTTGAAAATGGGGACCACATTGGCCCTTTTCCAGTCCTCTGGCACCTCACCAGAGCACCATGAGTGCTCGTAAAGCTGTGCCAGGGGTCCTGCAATGACCTCTGCTAATTCCCTCAGCACTCTGGGGTAGAAATCGTCAGGACCTGCTGATTTGATTACGTGCAGTCCCTCCAGAAGTTCCCTGACTAGGTCCTCTCTGACCCTGGGCCTGGCTGCGCCTCCCCGGGGACCATCGGGGATCCCAGTGTGGGGGGATGACCTGATCCCTGCTCAGAAAAATGGAGGCAAAGAAAGGAGGTCTGGTCCAACCCCTCTGCTCAAAATAGGACCATCCCTAACTAGTTTATCCCAAACAAGGCTTTGCCTAGCCAGGTTTTAAAAACTTTCAAGGATGGAGGTTCCACCACCTCTCCGGGTAACCTGTTCCAGTGCTTTAGTATTCTCCCTAGTGAGAAAATTCTTCCTAATATCTAACCTCAACTTCCCTTGCTGCAACTTGACACCACTGCTCCTTGTTGTCATCTGCCACCACTGAGAACAGTCCTCTGGGATCCTGAAGGGAAGGATCTTTAAGGTCACCCTAAATCTGCCCAGCTGTTGGCTGCTGTCTGAAAAGAATGATCTTTTGGAACCTTCTGTCGGGGAAGGGACTCAAGGGAAGAGAGAAGGCTCTCTTACTTCCAAACAGCAATTTTCTTTCCACCTTCATGCTTCCCTCTCCACTTCTTATTTCACGCTTTTTGCTATTGTAGGAGCAGTGCATGATGGCAGCCGGTCAAGGTCCGTCTCCTAGGAATGATTTTTTGGACTAGTATCTCTCTGATAAATTTCATCTGTCTGAGTGAGAATTAATCTTTTTATCATATGGCTAATGTATGCATACTTTGGTCAGTCAGTCACTCAGACCATTTTTGTCTCTTCTGCTTCCTTCCCTACCCCCTGCTCCCCTCTGCTACCCAGTACTGGTACTGTGTATGGAACTAAAGAAATCTCCAGAAATTTTCCAATTACCATCATAACCCAGATTCCTAGTAGACTCTGGACACAGCTTTCTACAGAGTTTAATTTAAATTCCCAGTTAGGGGCAAAGACAGGCAAGAAATATAATTATTATAAGTGCAACGGAAGTGCTTAGGCACAGTGGTTCTCAACCATTTTAGACTCAAAGCACCCTGGATAGACTTGAGGCACCCGTCTGAAAACAGCAGCTCTTAGTTTTCACTCTTATTTTGACTACATAAAAACAGTAGAGCAGTTTTTCTGTTGCAAAAAATTCAAAAACCACAATTATGGATTTCGATTTGAAATCTCTAGGTCTATCTTGTGACTCATGTTTGTATACCTAACACTGCTAACATTGTGTGACATCCCAAAGCACCCCTGAAAGGATCTCAAGGCACCCTCAGTTGCCATAGCATCCTGGTTCAGAATCACTGGCTTAGGACAACAGAGCAAATCTCCTGACAGCCACACTGTTTAGACGACAGTACTGTCTCCCAAGGGCAGTGCTGCAAGCTACCTCCAACCCTTAATCATGCAGGACACTAAAACTGGGACTCAGAAAGACACCAGAAGGGTAATTGTGCCTGAAACCTTGCTAAGAACTTTTTTCCAACTACTCAGTTGGTCTAATAAAAGACATCACATCTACTCAAAGAACCTCGCCTGCCAGAAAAATGTGCATTTGTGAATCACTCTATGCTGAAAGGAAGAAGAGTATATCTGGGGATCTTTCCTTTCTTTAGCTATTATTCTAACAATAGAAAAGATGGAATAGCACTGCTTATCTATGAAACTCTTCTTAGAAGCATCAACAAGGTATGAAACCCTACTGGTCAGTTTTTCAACTAATTCAGGAACAAAAATTTTATGCTGAGAACCTCATGGTGATGGGTGGCACCTCGCTCAGTAATGCACATCCTTCCTGGCTTTATGATGCAATGGGACATTAAAAAAAACAATGATTATGTTAATTCCATGCATGCTATGCACCAAATATGTTTCTCAAAAATGTGATTAGTAGGGAATGGAAAGGAAAACATAAGCAAATCATTTTTAATCATCCAGCACCTCTGACATGCACAAATCTGCTACTGAAGAGTAAGAATGTCATTAGCACCTGCATTTTCATGTAGGCACAGCTCTGGCACAGTCAATGGCTTTCATTTGGGTTGGACACTGAAATGCTGAAGTGTATCTGAGGACACCTACACTTCTGATTGGGTGAAGGTTCTTAACTCTTATCTTTAGAAATCATGCAATAGTCTTTGATGTCCTGGAAGAGCAGGCTGTCATATAGTGTAGTGCAAGTATCATTTGATACTTGAAACTGGGATCACTTGCCCCAGCAGACTTCCTGCCTATGGCAGGGGTGTTGGACTTGATCTCGCAAGGTCCCTTCCAGCCCCTTATGTCTATGAATCTATGAAGTAAGTCAAAATGAACCAGGAATTCCTGATTCTAATCCTCATTCTAGCTCTGAAATAGTCTGGGCTAGTCACTGAAGTTCTGTGCCTTTAGCTTCTCATACTGAAGACAAAGAGTAACCTACAACACAGAAGGGTTCAATGGCTTCACAGATGTTTGCCATCACTTTAAAAACTGTGCGACATGAGGTGGAAGAGCTCATCCTGACTGGTCCTTGGGACTGCCATAATCTCTACCAAGATCTGTTCAAAATGCTCCTTGTAGCCCCAGACTATTGCTGATGACCTCAACTTCAGTCTTGCAAAATCAAGATTGAGTCTGGCTGGGAAGACAATAGTTTCTCTTCCTGTAAATGAAGAGAGGCAGATTTTAAGATTTGGCAGGCCCTTTGGAGATGGCAATTGCAATGAGTGAACTTGGTGTGTAGGATGGTAGCATCGTTGTCAGCTGCTGAGCATTTTGTCATGGCACCTGCTGCATTTTCATTTGGCATGTCATTACAAGCAACTTCAGTCCTAAGGTTCCTGGTTATTTTGGATATCAGCTAGCAGAAACTGTATCTTCCAATTATCTCTTTGGAATCCCTGCAGCACAACTGATTAGACGGCCCTCAAAAATCCCTCGTCTCTCACACCCTCATTCATGCAACTGATATTCTGTTTGTAAGCTGGAACACTTAATGGAACTGTACAGACACTGGAACAAAAAGGACATCTTAAATGTTGCAAGAACCAAGGCTTTCAATTTCTTGGAAGACATCACAGCTAGATTAGTGGAAAAGGATATTTGCCAAATCACACGGGCCGAGTTTCAAAAATGAGTTTCTTAAATACAGATTAAGGTGACCAAATTTGAAAGTTCTGACCTAGTTTCCAACACACATTGCAAAAAAGAAATAATTTGCTTTGGACTGTAAAACAAAAGAAAAAATTTTGCAAACTAATCCAGAAAAGGGCTTTCTAAAGCTAGCAAGAAAATAAAACTCCTTCCATTCCTTGAGGACACAGTGGCCACCATTCTGATATTATCCATTCCCTAAGGTTCTGCTTTTTAAATGCCAGGTATGTGAAACAGAAATGGAAGGAGAAGAGATTACAACTCCAAACATACCACAAGCTAGGTTCTCCTGAAAGGCACAGCTCACTAAAAGCAACAGAGCTTGAGAAACATGTTTCAGCTGAACTAAAGACACTGGGCGCATATACATGAGCACCAAGGCTTCTCCGACATGCTGGAATTCCAGCCAGCATTAGTAGTCTGTTAGAGCATGGCACTTGCTGTGCTCCAGCAGCCTCCTGCCTCTCATGCATCAGCGCCCCCGCGCTTCAAAATGGTGGTGAGGGCCCTTGAACTAAAGCTAGTCATACTAAAGCTCATCGAATGGCAGCAGGGACACTTGAAATAAAGCTCTAGCAGCCACTTTCATTAAAGTGCTGCCCTCCTCTACTACCAGAGCACATGTAAAAGTGCCCATTCTGATTATGACCACCATTCCAAAGCCAAGCAACCATCTATAGATATATACAGAACCTCTTTCATCTAAAGATCACAAGATCCTTTTCAAAATACAGCTAATTCCAACCATTTAAAAATCCCAGGTCAAGCCCTCAACAAGCACATAACTGTTTAATTAAAAAAAATAAAGGCTGGGTTCTTTATATTCTTTCAATGGTATGGTACACTTAGGTAACATTTTCAGCTTTTTTCCCCACAACCATGGGGGGAAACCATGGAAAGAGACTAGAACCTCTTTCTTTTTCCTATTAAAGCTAAGATACGCATTATCATACCACGCTAGTAGCTCAGACACTAAAAACAATCAAGTACTATGAAATTTGCAATACAATTTTTGAGGTTTAGAAAGCAACATGAACACTTAACTTCCACTGAAACTACAATCACCTCCTAAGTGTAACACAAACCATACAAAATTTTAGGAAAGTAGGGAAAATGAATCCCATAATTAAAACAAAAGGGATAAATGGGGCAACTTCAGGGTAGCAGAATACAATTAGTTAAACTTGGATTCCACTTAGAACAACAAAATTAAATACCCCAAAATGTGCCACGGGAACTTTAGTGACTAAAGAGCCAGGACCTCAGCTTTATATCTCATCGGAAAACAAGCATTTTGTTCATCCCTCAAAATTGGAGACATAAAAGCCAATCTGACTATAAATATTTTTATGCCGCCCACCCCCGCTTAAACTTTATAAATAGTTTATACTAAAGCTGACCAAAGTTACAGAATAAAACTGTAAAACCTTTTTTTTATAAAAGCTAGAGTTCTTGCCTATTTCTCAGTATTAAAAAAACTATTTATGGACTCATTAAGGATTAATGCAAGTGCCTGTTATATTTCCATAGCAATCTCACTGTAATGCATTGTTCCCAACTACTAACAGTATTATCACCAGCTGCCTACCAACACAGAAAATACACTGGCTCTGTCTGGCATGTGGACATATACGAGAAGGTATAATTTAGTGCAGTAAGCAGAGACTCAAACTTTTGACTCCATTAAACTGGTGATGCCTAAAGAGAAAGCAGTCCTTTATCTATTACGCCTCTAGTGATGCTTTTTAACATCCATCAGTCTTGATCTTTCTGGTTCAAGAGACAAACCTGCTGTGCCAAGATAGTCCACAGGCCACAAATGGAAATTAAAAAAAAAAAAAATCTCTGTGGTCCCCACAGCCCAGCAAGGAAGACAGACAGAGAATGGTCACTGGGCAAGGAGCTAAGGGGCTATAGCGGGAAAAGGACAGCAGCTCCTCTGAGCAGTACCATCTCACAGTAGACCTGCTCCCAAGCCTCCAGGAGAAGCCACAGATAGAAAATGTTTCTCCACATTCCCTAACAATGAGAGACTGAACTGACATCTCAGCATTCTGGCTTTTAAAAAAAAATAAATTAAAAAACGAAGAGAAGAGAAGAGAAGAGAAGAGAAGAGAAGAGAAGAGAAGAGAAGAGAAGAGAAGAGAAGAGAAGAGATTGCATGGTGCTCATGTATATGCGACCAGTGTCTTTAGTTCAGTTGAAACATGCAGAGTCCACAAGCAAATAGTAGCAAAAAGAGGTCTTTCTTTGCAGGCTTTCTGGCGCGCACACCCTTCATCAGGCTGAGGAGAAATCAAAGACTGTAAAAGTCCTCTTAGGTAGAAAGTCTACCTAGATTCTAAATAGTTTCTAGATTCTAGGTAGACTTTCTACCTAGGAGGACTTTTACAATCTTTGATTTCTCCTCAGCCTGATGAAGGGTGTGCGCGCCCAAAAGTTAGCAAAAAAAGTCTTTCTTTGCAACTATTTAGTTGGATCTAATAAAGGATATTGCTTCGAACCAAGAGTTCTGTGCATCTCTTTTTTTCTCAGACCAACACAGCTATACAACAGATCTCTGAAACATGGAAGATATCATATTTTAGCCATTTGGAAAAATAAACTTCATTGCTAAACAAGAAAGATTTTTTTCACCTCCTTGACTGCCTCTGACCTCGGACACCTCCAGGGAAGAAGACGGCCTAATCTGCACATTACAGAGCCACACTCTCACACAAGGACTCTCAGATTCCCAGGGGAATACACTTCCTGGTTCTCTATTTTCTATCCAGGAGGACTTTTACAATCTCTGATTTCTCCTCAGCCTGACGAAGGGTATGTGTGCCTGAAAGCTTACAAAGAAAGAATTTTTTTTGCTGATACTTAGTTGATCTAATAAAAGATATCACCTCTGAACCAAGAGCTTTGTGAGTCCACAAGCAACACATTCATCTCGTGACCAGAGGGAAGTTTTCTTCATATTATAGTCACCCTCAACAGCTATGAGCAGCCCCTAGTTCCAACACTAACTAACATCTTTTAAAAGTATGTTTGTGAAAGTGCAAAGGAGCATGGCATGAGAAGAGTGAAGAGTGGCGTGACCTCCAGCTGAACTTCCTCCACAGGTAGAGCAGAATGGAGAAGATGAGCGCCACAAGACTCATAGGGTGCTGACTAGGGATGCACCGATAAAGATTTTTTTTAGCCAATACCAATGGCCGATTATTAACCAGCCATATCAGCTAATACCAATCCAATAGCTGATATGCAGCCTGGAAGTTTGGAGAGCAGTGTCCGGCTGATAAGTCTGCGGGAGAGAACGGGTATGGGGGAGAGAAAGGGCGTGGGGGGGCAGAATGAGGCTGCCATGGTGAGGGAGGAAATGGGGCTGGGGCACAGGGGCTCATATGGGGCAGTGCAGGAGGTGATGAGGAGGGGTGGCTCCTTGCTGCCAAATGCACCCCAGGGAAAGACATAGGGAGCATGTCCTCCTAAATTTGTGCATGGGGCAAGGGTGGGCTGCCCACTGTGGCCTTGGGGCCGGGGGCTGCGCTGGCCTCTTTCTGGCGGGGGAAAAGTAGCCTACACCATAGCCCCTCTCCCAGCACCTCCACCGCTGGCCCCGAGTGCAGCCCTTCGCCCCCTGAGCTGGGCAGCACCTGACCCTACCCCTCACTGCTGACTGGACAGGGATGTCTTGTCTTCTGTATTCTATATTCTGGGGATGCGTCAGTGGCCACCCTAGTAGTGTTGACAGATGTACAGATCCCCACTCTAACTCATGGCACTTTGTGTAAAGTGCCATGAGAGACAGCACCCCCATAATCCAAAACATGTTTGCCTGTTTTGTGGGGTGGAGGGGAAAGCAAGCCAATGAGTCCCTCTCCCCAGCTGAAGAGCCGTAACTCTCCCCAGCCCCGTCCCCACTCTCCTTCCAGCTCCTGGGCTGTCATCAGGGAGGCAGGGGGTAGGGGCAAGCCAGCAGCAGCAAGCTGCTGCTTCCACAAACTGCCAGCTTACATGGCCTGAGCTGAAGGGTCTAGGAGTGGATCAGAGCAACACGCTCCCCCACAGGCCTGGCCTAGATCCCCCCAGTACCCCAGCTGCATGAGTAAAAGCCCAGCTCCAACCACACAAAAAATTAACCCTAGGGAACACAAGTTCCCTAAGGTGCTCTAAAGTAGAGCACCTGCATCTGATACCTCATTTGAGGAGGGTTAATTTTTTGCATGATCGGCCACCTTAAAAGCATTCTGCAGCCATGCATGTACCATGGCATAGCTATAGAGCACTTTCAACCATCTGACTGCATGAAAAACATAACTTCCATGTGTGCCCATACAGCCTGTTTTCAGAGAGTCTAAGGCAGGGGTGTGCAATTATTTGGGCCCATGGGCCATATAGGGAGTTTTGATAAGCTGCCATGAGCTGGGTCAGCACCCTTCCCCACCCACCTACTAACCAAAACTCCCTATGGGGCTTTGGCTGGCCAGGGAGCAGTGTTTGGGAGCAGGATGCATGTGATCCACTCCCTGCCCTGTGGGAAAGAGGGGATGTATGGGGGGTGTGGACGGCAGAGCTGCCTGGGAGCCAGGCAGGGATGAGGGGAGAGGAGGGGGAAGCAGGAGGCACACGCAGCAGAGCTTGCCCAGTCCATGGCTGCCCCTGTGCTGCTCCACATGGGGGTGAGCCCCACCTGTGGCAAACCATGCCATGCTACCTGCCTATACCTGCTGGCCTTATCCAGGCCATGGACAGCAAACAGCTTTTGGTGGGGCTGTTCCTGGTGTGGCTCCAGCTGGCCAGGTGCTGCTATCCTCCCCCTCCCCCGCAGGAGCTCCTGGGTTGAAATTTCCCCCCAACCATTCTCCAAGAGCAGCGCAGTAGGGGCAGGAGCGGGAAGAGGAACTGCCAGTGGAGGCAAGGGAAGCAGAGCAGCACCCGACTGACTTCAGCTGCACTGGGAATAGCCCCACTGGGGCCTGGCCAGCAGGCACAAGGTACAGACTTCCCTAGTGGTAGCAGGTGGGGCTCGGCCCTACCGGGGCAGCCGTATGGAGGATTCAGTGACTT